>NC_080043.1:27998037-28298037 GCF_012489685.1 Lotus japonicus | reverse complement strand
CAGGAAAAAAAAAAAAACATGAATGTTATTAATTAAGGTAAGAAACAAAATATTTTTGGAGAGGGAGATCTCTATCAGTGTAACTATGACAATAAAGCTTCACTGGAGATTATCCTGAGCTGAAGATAGTTTTCATCATTTAGAGACCAAAGTGAAGAAGGAAAAGGATTACTATAGGCAGAATATACGAAGCAACCAGTACAATTTCACAGGAAGAAAGAAACAAAGCGAATTCCTGCAGATGTAACATATTAAGAAACGAAAGCAATTCAACGGAGAAGAGGAAAATATAGAAAACATGAATGTTTAGATGAGAAACAAAATATTTTAGCAGAGAGGAAGATCTCTATCAGTGTAACTATGACAATAATGCTTCACTGGAGATTATCCTGAGCTGAATATAGTTTTCATCATTTAGAGACCAAAGTGAACAAGGAAGAAAGAGGATAACTATAGGCAGTATATAGTAAGCAACCCAATGAAATTTGGCAGAAAGAAAGAAATGAAGGAAATTCCTGCAGATGTCACACATTAAGGAACTACATAAATTCAACAGAGAAAAGGAAAAAGTAGAAAACATGGATGTTAAGATAAAAAAAATATATTTTAGAAGAGAGGGAGATCTCTATCAGTGTAACTATGACAATAAAGCATCACTGGAGATTATCCTGAGCTGAAGATAGTTTTCATCATTTAGAGACCAAAGTGAACAAGGAAGATAGAGGATAACTATAGTCAGTATATAGTAAGCAACCCAATGAAATTTGGCAGAAAGAAAGAAATGAAGGAAATTTCTGCAGATGTCGCATATTAAGGGACTACAGAAATTCAACAGAGAAAAGGAAAAAGTAGAAAACATGGATGTTAAGATAAAAAACAAAATATTTTAGGAGAGGGAGATCTCTATCAGTGTAACTATGACAACAAAGCTTCACGGGAGGTTATCCTGAGCTGAAAATAGTTTTCATCATTTAGAGACCAAAGTGAACAAGGAAGATAAAGGACCACTATAGGCAGTATATAGTAGGCAACCCAATGAAAATTGGCAGAAAGTAAGAAATTATGGGAATTTCTGCAGATGTCAAATATTAAGTAACTACAGAAATTCAACAGAGAAAAGGAAAATACCAAAAGAAAAAGAGTAACTCAGCACACAACTTCATACAGGCAATAAGTACATTAGTTCGGCAAAGAACACCAGGTATCCAGTAAGAATACATAACATGATATCAAGTCAAAGACAGAAGAGGAGACCTTAAGTGTTTAAAAGACGAAACTCACTGAAACTTTTCACATTAATGCCATTTTCAAAACTAGGATGATTCACCGTTAGAGTTGTTTCACGTATTAAATCCATACCTAGACCATGTATACATGGATATTGATACCCATATCAAAGCTACAAGTATGTATCAACGAAATGCAAGTAAACACGCAAATAAACCAATCAACTAGCTCTTTTTGGAAAAAAAATGGATCCACTATGGTGAGAAATCGAACCATGTTATCATTCATCACACACACTGAAGCCAAATATAAGATCAATGTCATAGAATCAACCTAAAGGTACACAAAAAAAGATTACAAGTGAAAGTCCAAAACAACTAAAGTCATACAAAAGCAGATACAGGAAGAAACTTCTTACATTCTTCCCAGGCCTTATAAGCCTCAAGGCCACTTCAGCAGCAGTGTTTGCTGCCGCAATGACATCAGCGGCCCGTCCTGTAACTGGCCCTTCCTGAACAAGGTGAGTGTGCGCGACGGCAGCAATGAACCCATCAATATGACAAGCCATATCACTGTAAACAACCAAATACACCATTACTATCTGATGACCAATAACAGCCAGAAAAAATGTAATGACCATACTGTCACTATTTATCACAAAAAACACGCTTCGAAAAAAGTCTTACATTTTCAGCAGATCACCTTCTTCCAACACTGTTTCATCGCTGGCCAGCGGAGAGAAGTGACAAACAGTGTTGTTAATAGATAAGCATGTTGGGAAGGCAACACCTCTCTCAATCTTCTTCTTCACATTCTTGTACATGCTACCAGTTTGCCTATATTAAAAAACACACCACACCCCATAAGCTAAAACCACAAACAAACAAAATAGAACAGAGATTATACAAGCCTATAAAAACCAACTGAGGCATGATTAAGTAGTATAAGGCTTACTCTCTAATATATGAATCCCCTTTCTCACAAATGTCCACAACCTTCGCCTTCGGTTTACATTCCGAAATAACTAACTGCAAAGCCTCTGTTTAATTTTCAAAACACCACACAGAAAATGGCATTATTTATCATTTGTACCCATCAAAATCAAATTTGTAAAACCAATGAGAAAAACCACTAAAAAATCAAATTAAACAGTGAGCTTCAATCAAAACCCATCAAAATCAAATTAGTAAAACCAATGTGTTCAAAAACAAAAACCCATATAGAATTTGAGACAAGAGAGGAAATGGAACACACTGTTAACGATCTCTGCGGCGCTCTTGTATTTGGTGACAACTTCAGGAGAGGTAAGATCCAACTCCTTCTCCTCCCTCTCATCGTCCGACATGGTAGCTCCGCCAAATGAACCCCCTGTGACTTCTGATTCTGAAAACACCCCACAAGAAATGGAAACCAAAAATCAAAACTTAATCCAAATGGGTATCTGAACATGGCATCAAAAACCGAAAAAAAAAAATGAAACTCATATAGAGCTTTCAGGAACTGAATCTCCTTAAAGCGTTACTCACCTTGAAGGGTTGGATTGAGTGCGGAAGAATCAGCGAAGGAATGAGAATTGAGAAGGTGAAGGGGAGAGTTGCAGCAACAGAGAGAGTGAAAACGGTGCTGGTGTGGCTGGTGCAGTTGCGGTGCCGCTAATTAGGGTTATCGGTTTATATAGGACTTTTCCAGGGTTTTTGCTTTCTTACCGTTTATGGCTACTAAGCAGGCAAACCCTTAGCCCACACACAATGTCACAAAAGAAATTATTCAATTAGTTAGTTTTTCATTTCTTATCAAGAAAAAAAAAGGCTAGTTTTTCATTACATTTAACTATGGTTACTCTTGTTGTTTAGTTTGATTCGCAGGTGGCTATTCGGCCGATTTCAGAGGATGTGGATACGATGCATCAGTACTAGTACTGTGTGTTGTTGTTGGAGATGAAAGTCGTTGTTTGTCTTTCTCGGTAGGTTGTGTTATTCGGCTTATTTTAGAGGATGTAGATACGATGCATCAGTACTGTGTGTTGTTGTTGTTGGAGGTGAAAGCCCCTGTTCGTTTGCTTGCCCACATTCATCGTGAAAAGGCAACGTTGTTGCAAATGCTCTTACAAGGATTGGTATTCAGAGCTCTTTTGAGAAAGTGGTTCTGTCCTCTCCATCTTTGGGTTTGTTAGAATTGATTGCTAATGATGTCTTAGGGGTTCCTTCTGCGAGGTTTTAGGCTTTTCTTGCTTTTTAGCTTATGTACCAAAATAAAACTATCGTTACTCAATGAATGCAGAGCATTGGTTAAAAGTGTTTCTTTAAATCCTTTAGTCAAAGGTTTCAATCTTTAGGAGCCGAGACAAATATTTTCCTTTCAACAAACTTATTTTAGAATTGCAAAAACAATTTAATTTTTGGAGCACAAGTATCTGTCACATGAGTCAATCCAATAACGCTCACATGACAGTGGGACTGGATATGAGACTTTGTTTTTTATATTAAATACGAGACATTGATTGAGGTTTTGAAACATAAACGAGGTACATTTGCTCACTTTTAGATACACACCACAATTTCCATTGCGTTCAGCATAGGTGTAAAATTCGTGAGAGCCCACTATTTCTGCAACATAATATATTGAACAGTCAATGAGAACTTCATATGAAGTGTGCAACGATGGGTTACAAGTAGATAAATATGCAACTGAGTTAGAATGAGAAGAAGATAAAGTGTGATGTAAGCAAACCAATCGTAGATAGTAAAGTTATAATGTGGATGTTAGGTTTAGGTGATGAAGTTCTCTGTTTCTTAATTCAAAAAATTCAATTTTAAATTTTTTATTTTATTTTAGAACTTTGTGGCCCAAAAGCATGATGCTTGGTACTGTGTCGATTTTTGCTCCGACGTCGTTTCCTTTGAGGGATTCTTTCAAATCTCCATGATTTCTCCATTTCTCCTTCCCCTTTCCTTCAAATCTCAATAGTTCGGAGAAAGAGAACATTGATTGGAGTTTCTTGATTTCTTTCCTCCATTTCTTCTTCTCTATTCTTCGTTTCTTCTTCCCATTCTCCTTTTACGAGTTTCTTTTCACCATTTGTTCTTCCCCTTATTTTAGAGATTTTTTTTGTTGGGTTTCTTTTCTTCATTTGTTCTTCCCCTTCTCCTTTTATGAAGTTCTGGGTCTCTCTACTTTTATTGTTGGATGAGCACAAAAAGGTTGAGGGTTAGGAGATTGGGTTTTAGGTTGGGAAATGGAGGAGGGAGTGCACATGAAAGAGAGAAAGGACTCAAAGGAGGAAGAAAAGGAAGGAGAAAAGCAGAGACTAAAGGTTCTTGGGGTTTTTTTCCAGGTTTGATTGTCGGTAGTTGGAGAGATGATAAATGTTGAAAAATGGATTTTAGGTTAAAGATTTTTTTTTATTTCTGGGAGTGAGATGAAGATATTTATTATTAATAAATTTTTAGATTCTAAATAATTTAATATTTTTTGTAATTAATAATTTTAATTAAATTTTATTATGATTTTTATTCAAGTTGACAAAAAACTAAAAAATAATAATTTAAAATTCAACTTCAGCTTCACATTTCACTGCCACAGTAAAAGGGCCATGTGGGAGGCTCTCTGCTCTTGGCGTCGTAATTGTCCGATTACGGCTTGGTGCCTTGCTGGGGATTTCAATGCTGTTAGATCTGATGATGAGAGGAGGGGTGTTTCAGGGGTCAGTTACTCGCAACGCCGTGAGATGAATGAGTTCAATCTTTTTATTTCCAATATGGGATTGGTAGATATTCCTTTGGCAGGAAGGAAGTTCACATGGAGGAGACCTAATAATCAAGCACAGAGTAGAATTGACAGATTTTTGATTTCTGATGAGTGGTGTCAGGTTTGGCCAAACTGTTCCCAGTTAGTGTTGGACCGCAATATTTCAGACCATTGCCCCTTGTTGATGAGACAGTTAGTGGTTGATTGGGGACCTAAACCTTTTAGAGTCCTCAACTGTTGGCTGGACGATCCAAGGATTACTGAAGTTGTTGCAAGCACATGGAAGGAGTTGAAGGTCAAAGGCTGGGGTTCATATGTGCTTAAAGAGAAATTTAAAGGTTTAAGAGGGCGCCTTAAAGGATGGAACAAAACTGTGTTTGGTGATCTTGCAACTCGGCGTGAGGAGATTGTGAAAAAGATCAATATCCTTGATGTTAAAGAGGAAGAAACAGGGTTGTCTCAAGAAGAGATGGTGACAAGAGAGACTCTTCTTTTAGAATTTTGGTCTGTTCTGCGACATCATGAGTCACTTCTTTGCCAGAAGGCTCGGTCCAGGTGGTTGGCAGAAGGGGATCAGAATTCGGGTTTTTTTCATTCTACTATAAACTGGAAGCGCAGAACAAATTCTATTGTTGGTTTATGGGTTGAGGGTCTGTGGGAGGAAGAACCGACACGGGTCAAAGAAGCAGTAAAAACCTTTTTTGAGTCCAAATTTAAGGCAGATGTGTGGAATAGGCCGAAGCTTGAGGGGGTTCAATTCAAAACCTTGTCTGATAATGATAATTCTATTCTGATTGCTTCTATGGATGAGGTGGAAATCAAGGCTGCTGTTTGGGATTGTGGTGGGAACAAAAGCCCCGGCCCGGATGGATTTAATTTCAAGTTTCTTAAGAAATTCTGGGATGTGTTAAAGGGAGATGTGATCAAGGCTGTGAGAGAGTTTTGGCGTAGGGGAGCTTGGTCCCGTGGTTGTAATGCTTCCTTCATTGTGCTAATTCCGAAGGTGAATTCTCCCCAAGCTCTTAATGAGTTTAGGCCTATTTCTCTCATTGGTTGCATCTATAAAGTGATTTCTAAACTCCTGGCAACTAGATTGAGTACCGTCATTGGGAAGGTTATTGATGAGCGTCAGTTTGCATTTGTTGGGAAGCGGAATATGTTGGACAGTGTGGTGGTGCTCAATGAGGTAATTCATGATGCTAAACGGAAAAAACGACCAAGCATAATTTTTAAAGTTGATTATGAGAAAGCTTATGATACTGTAGATTGGGGATTCTTGGAGTATATGATGGGTAGATTGAATTTTTGTTCTAAATGGATTGCTTGGATTATGGGATGTCTGAGGTCAGCTTCTGTTTCAGTGCTTGTTAATGGTAGTCCCACTGGTGAGTTCCATATGGAGAGGGGTCTCCGGCAAGGGGATCCTTTAGCACCATTCCTGTTTCTGATTGTAGCTGAGGGTCTGAATGGTTTGTTCCAGAATACAGTCACTTTAGGCAAGTTCACAGGTATCAAAGTGGGTTCGGGTTCAGGCCTTGAGGTGTCATTATTGCAGTTTGCAGACGATACTGTTTTTCTGGGAGAAGCAACAATTCAGAATTTAGTTTCTTTGAAATGCATTTTACGCTGCTTTGAGCTTGTTTCTGGTTTGAAGGTTAATTTTAATAAAAGTAAGCTGGCAACTATTGCAATTGAGACAGGGGTAGCATACCAGTTTGCTTCTTATCTTAACTGCAAGGTTATGACTATTCCTTTTATTTACCTGGGTATTCCGGTAGGTGCTCGGGCAAGCTGTCTAAAGACTTGGGAGCCAGTAATTAAAAAGATGCGAAACAGGCTAGCTTTGTGGAAACAAAAGTTGATTTCTTTTGGTGGTCGGATTTGCCTGATTCAGAGTGTTTTATCGGCGCTGCCTCTTTTTTTCCTATCTTTTTTTAGGATACCTGTTTGTGTTGTGAAGGTTTGCAACAGGATTATGCGGGATTTTCTTTGGGGTGCAACTGAAGGGGGAAGACGGATTGCTTGGGTAAAATGGATTGATGTTTGCCAACCCAAAGACGTGGGAGGATTGGGTATAAAAGATCTTGACCTCTTTAATAGATCGCTATTGGGCAAATGGCTTTGGCGATGGCGTACAGACAAGCAGGCTCTTTGGTGCCGAGTGATTTTTGCAAAATATGGGGAGGATCCAACTGTAAAGTTGTCCCCATGGTGGCGCAGTGTTCATGAGGCTTGTTGTTTTGATGAGATTGACTGGTTTCAGGAAGGAATTCAGAATTCAATTCGTGGTGGCGATAGCACAAAGTTCTGGTTGGATAATTGGAGCGGGGGTGGAGACAGTGGAGTTCTTCGTGAGCAATTTCCTAGGCTGTATAATTTATCAAAGTTGAAGCATAGGAATATTTCTGATTGTGGTGTCTGGGTTCAACATCAGTGGAACTGGAATTTACTGTGGCGCAGACAATTGCTAGGGCGGGAACAAGGGTGGTTAGCTGATATGTTCCAACTAATTTCTAGCTGCAACTTACAAGAAAGTGTTCCGGATTTGTGGGTTTGGCAACCAAGTCCAGATGGGGTTTATTCAGTACATTCTGCTTATTTATTTCTACAGGAACCTTCACTTGGCCCAGCTGAACCTGTTTTTGAGCTTATCTGGCATTCTCATGCACCTTCAAACGTCAAGGCTTTCGCTTGGCGTTGCTTGCTGGACCGTGTTCCTTCCTGTGATAATTTGATTAGGCGAGGTGTGGCCCTAGATGAGGGTGTTGCGGTTTGTAGGCTTTGTGGTGGAGCCTTAGAAACAACTTTTCATCTCTTGTTTTCTTGTTCTGTTTCCTTGGACATTTGGCTTGCCTGTTACCGATGGTTAGGTTTTTGTACAGCTTTGCCAATTACACCTAAAGATCATCTACTTCAGTTTGATTTTGGAGGTTCTCAGAAGCACCGTGGTGGCTTGACCACGGTTTGGTTGGCATGTATTTGGTCCATTTGGGTGATGCGGAATGGAATTGTTTTCAGGGAAGAGGGATTTTGCATGACAACAATTTTGGAACTAGTGAGATGGAGGGCATGGCAGTGGAACTCTGCTAATTTGAAGGGGTTTTCATATTCATTGTATGAATGGTGTGCAGAGCCTATAACTTGCATTCATTCTGTGTAGCTTCTGTTGGGTTTTTGTGGTATTAGTAGTTGGTATACTGCCTTCAATCTGCAACGTGTTGGGTAGCTGCAGTTTTTAGTTTATGTTTGGTTGGCAGCTTTCTTTTATCTTTGTTTTATTTTCTGTCTTGTTTCCTCTATTGTATTGGGTTTGAAGTACCCCTTGTACTTCCATTTCAATACAAAATTTGGCTTACCTAAAAAACTCTAGCGAGGCCACTTGGTAAGTCCACCAGACACTGTCACTGACGAGGACCAAATTGGAGTATCTCCAAAACACTGGGGATATTCAAACTTTGCTCCGACGAGGAACGATATTCAAACTTCACCTGAACTTTGGGGTATGGTCATTTGACCAATATCTTGCAATTTCATAAGTTGTTATTTTTTTCAAGTGTTTTCATCTTTTAACCGTTTGTGGTATGCAGCGGTGTTAAATACATTATCAATGATTAGGATTCAATTTAAACAAATGATTCAAATTAATGTATTGTTCATTATTTAAATGGAAGTGAATAGTATTATCAATTACAAGAAATGTAGTAGTTTAATGATAAATCCTGATTAAAAAATTAAGCGTATATGTTGCAAATATCTAAAAGTTTAAGGTATGTATAGTGTTAGTACTTTACATAAGAGGCTTTATGTAAAGTACTAATATTAATCTCCAATAACAATGTCACCAATGGAGGATGTGCTTTTTTGGATGGGGGCCAATGATGGTGTGTACAATGCCAAGACTGGATATTTATTTTTGCAACAGGTTGATGGACAAGGTGCAACTTCCTCTTAAACGACAGATTCAATGGAGGAAGGGTTGTGGAAAAAATTCTGGACATCGCCATCTCTTCCAGATGTAAGGAGCTCTCATGGAGGCTATATCATGGTGTTGTTCCTGTTTGTCAGAAGCTTCACCAGCGCGCGGTGGATGTCGATCCAGGCTGTCCTATTTGCAGGTTAAAGGATGAATCAATTGATCATTTGCTAATGAGGTGCGACGTTGTCAAAGCTTGCTGGTTTGACTCACGGTTGGGGGTGCGGGTGGATTCACAGCAACGTTTTCCATTGTTTTTGCAGTTGCTGTTACGTGACTTGGATGATGAGGGTGTGGCAGAGGTGCAGAGTTTGTTGTATGCAGTGTGGGAGGCAAGGAATCGGGCTGTATTTGACGAGCGGAGGGTGGATTGGCGAGAGGTGCTTGCTCACGTGGCCTCCTTTCGAGTTCCAACGGTTGAGGAGGCACAAACGATGGTGGCAAGTGCTGCTACGGTGAGAAGATGGGTGCGGCCAGCAAGAGGTATTGTTAAAATAAATGTGGACGCAGAAGTTGGTAGAGATAAGTTAGCAGGTTATGGAATGGTGGAAAGGGACAACAATGGTGAGATTATGGCTTCTGCTTCTATGTACCCGATTATGGTGTTGTCGCCAACAATTAGAGAGGCTCTTTCACTGCGATGAGCTATGGAGTTGGTTACTCAGTTGGGTTTTCGACGGGTTATATTTGAAACCGATTGTCTTCATTTGTTTCAAGCTTGGAAGAAGGCTTCTGGTGGCTCTTATTTATTTACTGTTATTCAGGATTGCTTTCAATTTTGTAATTTTTTTTTACTTTGTTGATCTTTCTTTTGTTTTTCGTGAGGGCAATTATGGGGATGACTATATAGCGCGGAGCACCTCTACCTTTACCAATGAGGTTTGGGTTGAGGAAGGACCGCCGGGTTTAATTCCTTTGTTGTTGGATGATCGTTTGTCATCTATTCCAGCTTGATTTAATGATATTATGTTACTTTCAAAAAAAAAAAAACAATGTCACCAACCCAGCAAAGAAAAGAGATATCACATAAAAATGCCATATGTGAAGAGTGTTGTATGAAAATGAATGAACAATGAAAAAAATAAGTAGACAATGTCACAAATTAAGTTGTGAATTGGAATTTTTGTTTTCAAGAGTTTTATTTGGTGGATATCTATACACTCCCTATGATTAAACAACTTCCCTGGCTGGAACTAGGTCGCATAACTAGCGAGAATAAGTTTTTTTTTTCTCTCAATAGAACTCGAGAAGAGAAAAACATAATTGTACGATTTGGTGTATTGATGCAATAAGTTGCTCCTTTAATTTTATATAATCATAACATATTAATATCTAGGTCATGAGATTGGATGACGATCATTAATATGGACAATGCACATTTAAATGTGCTATATTTTTTTTCTGGTACAAGTCACAAAATGGAAAAAAAAGCAAGAATAACGACCCCAGTCAACACAACTCAATTATTTTCCAGTCAATCTTGGCTCCTAGTGAGTTTTTTATATGATCTGGATTAGTCAGATTGGGTTGATAAACTATGCTCAAATCCTCAGACCCAACTATTCCGTACAAGCTATGATTGCATTCAATCATAATGGTTTTTACGCCACAATGTGTGATTTGTAATAAGAAAATTGCTAGCAATGCTCTCTTTAACACTCTCTAATTGATAAGTTAAAATTTAAATGAGGTCCACTAAAAACATAGTACTCACATGAATTTCAACAAATTAATAAGCAAGTGTTGGAAAGAACGTTGCTAGCACTCTTCTTGGTAATAATGATTTTTCACTCTTACTTAAATAAAATGAAGGATATACTTAGCAAATGTTGAATTTTTAGCAGGGATAGAGAGAGAAGTGTAAGGTAATGGATCAAGCGCTTACCACTACGCCAAAAGCAATTGTTGTTAGTGAGGCCGCAACTTTATTTCCTTATATCAAAAAGTCTTAAAGGGGCTGCAATGTTAAGCGCCATGGGGTGGGATGTAAAGCCCATCGAATCCTAAGGGTGACGTTGGATTAATAAATCCAACATCCCCCCCCCAGTGTTAGCCGGGGTATTCGAACCCATGACCTTTCTCTGATATCACTTATTGGATCAAGCGTTTACCACTACGCAAAAGCAACTGTTGTTACTGAAGGCGCAACTTTATTTCCTTATAGCATAGAGTCCAAAAGGGGATGCGATGTTAAGTGTCATGAGGTGGGATGTAAAGCCCATCAAATCACTTAAGTGTGAAAAGAATCCTTAGAGCTCAACAATCAGAGATCGATGATGAACCTCAATTGATCATATCATTTATCATCATCTGCTTCAACATGTAGAGTAGATATTCTTTAGAGTCAAATTCTTTTCTACCTCTATCATGTAACTGAAAAAGTATTCACTTAAGAGTCAAACCTTAATACTTTATTATTCATGAACTTAATTGATCTATTATCCCTTCTTTAAGAAGAGATTTTAGAGTAGAAGAAAGCAATCTTGAGAAAGATTGTTTTGGGAGAAGTCTTGTATAGTACTTGTAATGGAGGAGTCATTTCTAATACTCAATGCCTGGAGAGGCAGTGGTAAAAGAATACGCAATGCCAGGAGAGGCAGTGGTAAAATAATACTCATTATTCTTGGAGAGGCATGGACAAGAATACTTGTTATGCCTGAGAGACATGTACAATAATACTTGTTGCGGGGAGTCATGTCTAATACACAATGCCTGGAGAGGCAGTACTGAAAGAATACTCACTAATGCCTGGAGAGACAGTGGGAAAATAATACTTATGTTTTGCCTGGAGAGGCAATGGCAAAAGAATACTCGTTATCCCTGGAGAGGCATGCACAATAATACTCACTATGCTTGGAGAGGCATGTACAAGAATACTCACTATGCTTGGAGAGGAATGTACAAGAATACTCATTGGGAGAAGTTCTGTCAAATACTTGTAAGGAGAAGTCATTGATACTTGAGCCAATTGAAATCTTGGTGCTGCCAAGGACTCGACATAGCCCTATCGTTCTGGGGTTGAACCAGGATAAAATTGTCTGCGTGTGTGCATCGTCTACTCCTCTGCTCTTACACTTCCGCTGCACCAAACGATACCAACGAAGATGATTAATCTTTATATCGTTTGGATAATCAAGTTTTAAGTGGGGCACAATTCAACCCCCCCTCTTTCTTGTGCTACTTTGATCAACTTCACTACTAAGTCTTCATCTATCTAACACAAGCCTGAACAACTGTTGTTATAGTACTTGTATTCAGAACGATTCTTTTCCACACTCTAATGTCTACAAGAATACCATCTGCAAACTACTCAGATAGATACAAGCTTTGCAACGGTCATATGCTGAAGACTGAGTATAAATGAAATGATGAGAAAAAGATCGATAGAGTTGTGAGTGAGACAATGAAGGAGATATAACTAGAGAAAAAGATAAAGATATAAAGTAATGAGAAAGATTGTGTGTGAAATAGGGTGAATGAGAGAAGATGAAGAAAGAAGATTGAAACAATGAAAGACACACCGTGTTCTACTTAAGCAAGATTATATATTTGAAAACCTCAATAAAAGAGCAAGAATGGTGTAGAAGAGAAGCAAGGCTCAATTGAAATAGATACAATGTTTATGCTTGTGCTAGAAAGAGCAAGAGTGAAAAAAGAAAAAGGCTCAAAAGAAAATATACGAGTTCTAAGCCTTAGAGTGAAAAGCAGAAAGTGATTATGATCATGAGTCTTCAACGTCTACTCTACTGGCTGATCAAGTCTAGGATTGAGAGCACCTTGAACCCATCAACTGTATCCTATACAACTAGAGATGAATGTTTTTGCAAGATCTGTAAGCATCTCTTAAGTATGCATGAACCACACCTCAAGTAACCCAAATATAATTCGTGGAAGCATAGTGAGGCTTGTACAACAATACATGTAAGGAGAAGTCCTAAGAATACTTGTTAGTTCTTACAGAGGCTTGAGAAATGATACTTGTGAGTGCCTGAAGATGCATGGGAAAGAACAATTGTGTGTGCTTGAAGAGGCATGGTACAAGAATATCTGTAAGGAGAAGTCCTAAGAATACTTGTAATGAGAAGTCCTTGAAACTTGTTAGTGAAAAGCTTGGTGGATATACCAAGGACTGGACATATCCCTCTCAATATGGTTGAACCAAGATAAAATTTGTACGTATACATTGTCTACTATCCTCTAAACCATCTATACTGTTTGCATTGCATTTCTTTAGACGATGCATTCATCTAAAGCTGTTAGTAGAAATCATGAGAGATCTCGTCAATCGCGATCGAATTCCAGAGACACAATCAAACCCCAATTTTTTTGTACATGTGGTTTTCCTCAATAAGTAACTAAATAAACATATTCTATTTTTGTCAATATTCTGTTATGGAGAATAACTGTCACTCACACTTATATATAGGAACACAATAGAAGATAACTTAAGCTAATTATAGCTCCCTAACTATTACAACAATACCCTCAGATTGTGAGCTTGGACTTGAAATCCATAAATTGAGAGGAAGGAAAAGCTTTAGTGAGTGCATCTGCCAATTGTGTTGCAGCTGGAACATGTTGCACACTTAACTGCTTAGCTAACACCTTCTCATGAAAAGAGAATAAATCAAACTCCATATTTCAGTGCAAAAGTGTTGGATTGGATTATGTGCTAGTAGAACAATACTTATGTTATCACATAAAACAATAAACCATGGGAAAGAACAAAAGTAATAGATGTATGAATGGGAAAATTAAACCAAGTTGAACCATGAGAAGTAATGGAAAGACTTTGTCCATTTCCAACAAAGACATATTGTGACCCTGCAAAAGGTTGACTAGTCTGTATGTTCTACTCATGAGGTGTAACATGATGAGTTGCACCTAAGTCTAGGTACCAAATTGCATTAGAGGATGAAGTAGAGTCAGTGGTCATGTCATGAGCCTAAACTAAGAAGTCACTGAAAATAAATGTTGAGGCATTGAAGGCTGTGTGAGAGAGGCTGGAAAACAGAAGCAACATGGTCGGTAGGAGGTCTAAGACCCATATGATTATACACATGACCAAAAGTTCTAGCATAGTATAAAGAATGTTGGGATGCAAATTGTTGCCTAGAGTGCTAAACTTGAGGCTTATATTGCTGAGTAGAAAACAGAGACTCTAGGAGATAACTAAAAGGGAGCTGAAGCACATACTATTGATTCTGAGGTGCAAGCTATTGATTAGGAAGCCGAGGCACATATTGTTAACTCTGGGGTGCATGTTATTGATTAGGAAAGTGAGGCACATATTGTTGATTGAACCTTTGGTAACACACAACAACAACGTGACTAGTTTAAAACACATTTGGAACTCAACATAACCACGACCTCTATATTTCCCATTACAACCATTGAGTCTTCCATCATGAGTAAAGGAGTTTTGATTCCTGGTTTGTGAGTCTGAATCTGCAGGTAATTGACTATAAGAGGAGGAACAAAACTAGAAGAAGCCTCAAAAGGCTTAATAGTGGTTGTGAATTGTGATCACTGAAAATTCAGTTACAAAACTCTTGTTACTCTTTTCAACTATTGCTTCTTAAGAATGAAGGAGAGCCTCAAGCTTATCAATAGATAGAGATGGGAACCTATTGCTTATAGAAACCAAATTTACAAGTGACTCAAACTCTCTTAGTAAACCTTCAAGTATATCATCAAGTTGTTCCTTATGTGAGACAGGATCACCAATAACACTTAGTGAATCAAAGATAGATTTGATATTCTGAAAATCATAAACAAATTTTCGAAAGAGCTTAGTAGTGCGAAGTTCTATTTGCAACTGTCGAGCTTTGACGTTTGTATGAGGGAAGAAACCATTGTGAAGTCGATTCCACAATTGATGAAAATGCTTGCTACCAATCATCTTCACCAAAACTGAACTAGACAATGTCGATTGAAGCCACAAGAGCATATGCGCATCTTGTTGTTCCCAAACAAGGTACGCATGAGAGTAAATCTCTGATTTCAGATCTATAGTGGTGAGAAACTTTAGCGGGATTTACGAATTAACAAGAAAACGATGAAGCATGTGCGACGTAATAACTGGATCTACCTGTTGTTTCCAGAAAAGGAAATTCTTCTTATACAATTTCTCTTTGATCGAATGCGTGAAAGTGACCAATGGAGAAGATGACGCATCAGAAACATAGGTCGTATGAGCTGGTTGCGCAAGAGGTGCTCGCGATAGAGAAGGAGCACCATGCTCCGGTGAAGGAGGACCGCCGACACTGCGAGCCATAACCTTCGGTTATTAAGCTCTTGATACCATGTTGAATTCATAGAGAGAGAGGTAACTGAGCGAACATATTCTATTATTATCAATATTCTGTTACAGAGAACAACTGCCACTCATTCTTATATAGAGGAGTAAAATAGAAGATAACTTGAGCCAATTCTAGATCCCTAATTATCACAACAATACCCTAGGGGTATTATCTCCAATAACAAAGAATATACCATAATCTTTTTTGAAAACAACTGCATAATATATTAAGCAAAAGAAGGCAAAGAAGTTAGTACATCAATGTTAACTAAATGGGTCACTGCTAATGGAACTTCCTCTACCCACATCTGATCGGAGTAGGTAGAAGCGTTCCTGGGTAGGAAATCAGCCTATGAATTACCCAAACACGCAATGAACTTAAAATCAAAAGAAACAAAAGCAGGAAAAAAAAGCTAGAACAATCCCTTATAATAGAGTCTAAATAAGAGCATCTTGCGAGCCTCTCTTCCACCATAGAAACAAAGATAAACAATGTCTCAAAACAAACCCGCCTAAAGCCAAGCTCCATCGCCAAGCGAAGGGACCACTTGAACGTCGCTGCCTCCGCAAGCAAACTCGAGAGACACGCCACCAGGTGTGAAGTGGCTGCTGCCATTACCTCCCCACGCTCGTTCCTCGCTACGCTAACCCCCTCCTTCCAAAGTTGCATTTGATAACACCATGCACATGTCATATAATATAAATTTATAAAATTACAAACACTTTTTTATTATTTTCCAAATAAAATCATGGAATGGAGTTATAGACTATTATAACTTCATGCGTTATCTTTCCGCTGATCTAAGTCAGCTACATTTTGGATTAGATCAAACTAGACCACTTTCCTCCGAGTTCAAAAAAAAAAGACTACTTTCCTCCGATTTTAACTTTTAAATATATTTTAAGTTAAAATGAATAGGCTAATCAAGATCTAGTTCATAATTTTCGTGCTTTGTTTATTTCTTCTCATTTGGAAGTTACTTTTTTGGTTCCATTTGGAAACAACAATTGGAAGTTACTAACTCAATTAGAATGGCACACCCATTTTTTACACTGATTAGCCGAAAGTTAAATATTGTTGTTTACATCTTGTCATTATGAACTTTATTAATTAAGTACATAAATGAATCATGTATAATTTTTGAATGATATGGGTCACGTAACCATGGGCGGACCCACATTAAGGCAGGGTGTGGCTTTAGCCACACCAGTTTTTTTATTATTTAAAAAAAAACATATATAGTGGAACCTTGTTATTAACAGTGGTTCAGATACCCAATCGCTGTTAATATCAAACTCTTTTACAGCGGTTCATTGTTTAACAAGCCTATAATCCGCTCCGTGTTTTTTTTACAGCGGCTGCAACGTGAACCGCTGTAAAAGGGCTGTTGTACTTGACAAAACATTACTAAAAAATAATATGACAAAAGAAAAACCCTCTCACGCACGCTCTCTCTGTGGTTGTGTAAGATTTGAGGTGAGGCGTGTTAGTTTATGAGTTGAAACTTGTGTTATCCAATTCACAATTTTATGCGTGTAAGATTTTACCCCAGTTTGTGAGGCAATTGTATCTGTACCGAAACTTGTGTTCGTTGGTTTTCTTCTATTTTTCTTTTCTTGTATAGCTAGTTTTGTTTGAGTTTGGCTTTTGTAGGTAACAGATATGTGTAAGCAAAACATAATTGTTGCTATGTCCTTTTGCTTTTCACGGTTCTGTGCTCTCTTGTTGTAAGTGGGTTTGGAGTACACCTAGTACTCCCATTTTAATACATCTTACCTTAGTTGATAAAAAAAAACCAAGTCTCTCACAATTGTGTGTTCCTTTCATTTTATTCTCTTCCTGAATGTATTTGATACTATGTCTATTGTTCATATCCATCATGAAATTAATGTTCACTCAAATTATTATGCTCATCATGTCATCCAATAAAATACATTTTCCCTGTTTTATTGTTCTTGTTTCTTTACTGTACTGTTGTTTTCACTTTGTTTCTTTTGTTATATTTCGTTGTAAGCCTAGTCCCTTCTTGGACTGTAAACTCGTCTATTTCCATGAGAAAATTTCTCTAATAGTTTTATCTATAATATTTCTCTTTTTCATAAAAGAAAATATTTTCAATATATTTTAGTCTATAATTTCTTTTATGTTTAGCCACACTGATATATAAGGTCTGGATCCGCCCCTGCACGTAACTCGTAAGTGGAAAGTGAGAATGCAACACATGTTCACGCAACTTCATTGCATAGCGTCTAGGCTTACCAATTACCACCCCTTTCTTATAAGATTTCTAACATAAAATTAAGTAATGTCGCCCCTCCAACAACTTATTAGCTTTCTAACATGAAATTAAGTAATGCCACCCCTCCAATTTGTCATTTTTTCGTAAGAAGTGTTCTTCATGAAACACTGAGTTGTGGATCTCTTTGGTCTCTTTGTGGTTATCTCAAGCTTTAGGACATGGTGGTGAGCTAGTTGTTCTCGGTGGAGCATGACGACAAATGTATATGTATAAAACACTCCAATGATCAAGTCAATTTAGGAGTAGAGAGAGAACTTAGTGTTCAAGCAGAATATAATGAAGAAATGAATCATATTTTTGTAATTAAATAATTAAACATGTATTTATAAAATATGAGATGAAGTGTAGTTGAAGTAGTTAACCTTAGTGAAGTCATCGTGAATAACTTCCGAGATAATGGTCACGCTTTGCTAGCCTTTAAGTCATTAATTGTGTAGGCCTTCTTTTTTCTCGGCTTACTTGTTGAAGGTCTCTCTTTGGATGTCTTGGCTGACAACACGACGTTCACTTGGTTGTGAATCCTCTACACCGACCAAAACAATATTAATCTATATGGTCATTTAAATTTGGGTTGGCCAGAACAGTAGCTCTCTCAGCTTGACATGTAATATAATGCAATGTCAATTATGTTTGACAAGCTCATGCCAAATGTAATGGAGCTTTTCTAAATAAAATGGTTAGTCCGAGATGTAATGCAAGCAAAATTGGGTAAACAATCATCTAAACGGCTAATCCAGTTAGAAATAAGTGTTTGTTTCTAAGTTAGCTCTTAGTCGGGATATGCAAACGTCTATTTTGTGCATTTAAAAGACGGGATATGCAAACGTCTAGTTTCAAGATATTTACAGGTTACTGGCAGTTTTAAAAGACGGTCAAGTTATCAGCTGATGAAAATTTCAATTTTTTAAATTACCGACAAATTTGGCCGCTAGTAAAGTTGTCGGTAATTGTTTACAATTTTTTTAAAGCCCGCAAAGTTATCAGTCAACGAAAGTTTTGAATTTTGAAAGAGTTGTCGGTAATTTGACGTTGACTAATCCCGCCACGGAAGTTATTTACAACCAAATTACCAAAGGTCCATACAGTGAGTAACTTTTTCTATAGAAAACCCTTTACCATCACTATCAGCCTGACCATCAGTAAAAGTAAGATTTTATGATAGTTTTCATGTCATTGATAATACAGTATTTTCTTGTGATTTGAACAAGTTGACTAATGACTATATAATTATTTAGGCATATAAGTCTATGTAAAACTAGACTTATGACATATTTAAATATTCTACTATGAAGTAGAATTTTAAATAAATTGTCAAGTGAATTTACATGTGATAAGTTTTTCTTTAACTCTATGCTTATACTTCTTCGTTGCTTCAGGAACAATGACTCGCATGTCTGATGAGGATATCCTCTGCTTCCGCAGCGAGCAACAGGCCGCCCGAGAGAAAAGAAATCCAGCCAAGTTCCTCACCGAGAAGGATACCAGTCATTCTGGTACCGAAGCTGGTCGTCCCGCCAAGACAAAGAAAAGGAATGAAACTCCCGAGTCAGTTAAGGGTAAAGGCTCAAGTCAGCCGTCCATGGGAAAGTTCATGATTAAAGGAATGGCTGGTGAGGTGAACAAAGGTGGTTCCTCAAGTGCTCTGCCACCATCTTGGAAGAATGTGCTGAAGGAGTTCGAGGAACTGACTTCTGATGAAGTTACTTCCTCATGGGACTCTAAGATTGATTTCAACTCTCTGGTGGAAACAAATTTAGTTTTTTAGACTGACCGCGAAAATATGAAGAGGATTAGACTTAAAGAGGCTTGTCAAGCCTTTATGACCAGTGGCTTGGAGATTGCTGCTATCTCAAAGATGGTGGATTTAGAAGCTGCCGGTTTTGACGGATTTGCAAACGCAAAGTTACTTGAAGAGAAAGAAAAAGAAATTGGAAAGATGAAAGCCACAATGAAGCTGTTGGATGATTCCAACAAAGCAAATGAAAAGAAAGTTGCGGACCTGGCTTTGGAAAATTCAAATTTAAAGAAGACCCTTGATGTAAACAATGCCTCTCATAAGGCATTGACAGAGGAACATGAGAAGCTGAAGACTGAAGTTTCCGAAATGACTGCTGCTCACAACAAATTTCTTGAAGAAAATTCTAAGTTAAACTCTGAAGTAAAAGAGTTAAAGTGCTATGTTCTGGAACAATTGGAAGCTGGTTTCGCCAAGGCGAAAGAACAAATTTCTTTCCTCAATCCTGAACTGGCTATCAACTTTGAAGGCTCTGATCCCTATGCTCGGATCGTGGATGGTAAGTTGATTAGCCCTGACAACGCTGAAGGAGAAGAAGAGGAAGGTGAACAAGAAGAAGAAGAAGAAGAAAAGAATGAAGAAGACCATGTCAACAACAAGGAAGGCAAAGGAGAGAACAACTAGACCTTCTCCAAGCTTTACTTTATCGCTTTAATGATTCCTAGTCTCTTTTGTTTTCCTGCTTTCCCCTTGCTTCAATCATGTAATGCATTTCCATTTTATGAATGAAAAATGTCTAATTTCTTTTGTCCATCAAAACCTCAAGTTTTCTCTATTTATGTAAGAGATTCCAAATTTCTCACCAAAGTCTAAACTTAAAACATTAATTCCTATCTTTCTCTGAGCTGTTTCGCCCAACATAGCAAATGTATGTAAAGGAAATATAAATATCCTAACCTATCTAGCATACTTCTCAAGACAAATATCAACATTTCAGAATATCTAACAAAATTGCAATTTACTAACCTTCACCTTTAAACCATTGCAATTTCATTTTGTCCCAAGGTTACTGTATATAGTAGATCCTTCACTTTGAAAATATTGCGATTTCGTTTCGCCTAAAAACTACTGTATATAGTAGAACGTTGCCTAAGCAATATTTAACTTAGTCAAAATTTCCATTTTGAACTTAGTCATATGTAGAATCAGAGTCACACTATCCAATTCAATTATTTGCTCGCGTGGAGACTTGTGCTTAATTTGGACAAGCTTAATCCAACTTAAGGCCGTGCTTATGAATTCGTGGCCAAACGCTCTAGTTTTAAGAGACTTACTCTTTCTCAATTGTCTGACATCACCCAATTGATAGACCTAAGTTGAAATGTTTCCAATCATGAAAACAAAATAAAATGTTGCACACTGGAACATTTTTAAAAGGTTATGCCTCGTTAAAAACTCTCCCGCCTGGGGTAGAGAAAAGAGTGCATACCTGTTATTCATTAGTATGTGATGCCTCGTTAAAAACTCTCCCTTTCGGGTAGAGAAAAGAGTGCATCACATTAAGTCTTACATACTTAAACATAGTCTTAAACAACATGGAGAATAAACATAGTCTTCAACACAGATACTACAACAAACTTAAACAACAACCAACAAACTGAAAGTGACATGCGGCGAATCAACTGTAGTAGTAGCGGAGATGATGTGCGTTCCAAGCTCTTGGCACCCTTCGCCCGGACAGTTCCTCCAAGTGATACGCCCCTTGGCCCAATTCTCGCAGAATTCTATAAGGTCCTTCCCAATTTGGTGACAACTTTGAATCATCAGGTCCCTTTGCTTTCCTTTTCAGCACCAGATCGCCAACTTCCATCTGCCTTGGTACCATTCTTGAGTTGTAACGCCTCTCGGATCTTTGTTTCACAATAGCTTGTCTCAAACGAACCTCTGCTTGTGTTTCCGCTACTAAGTTCAAATCAACCAACCTATTCATGTCATTCTGCTCTTCACTGTAAGTTGCCACTCTGAAGGTCACATCTTGCAATTCCATCGGAATCATTTCATCTACTCCATAGGTTAACATGAAAGGTGATTCGCCAGTGGTGGACTGAGGTGTAGTATAGTACGCCCAAATTACTGTGATCAACTCATCAGCCCATAACCCCTTCGCTTCGCCCAGCCGCTTCTTGATTCCATTGAGAATAACTTTATTAGCAGATTCCACTTGTCCATTTGACTGTGGATGCTGAACTGAGGCGAAACACATCTCAATACCCATTTCAGCACAAAAATTCTTCACACTCCTGCTAGTGAATTGTGTTCCATTATCTGAGATGATTGTAGCTGGTACGCCAAACCTACAAATCAACTTTCTCCATAAAACTTCTTGACTTTCTCTGCAGTTATCTTCGCCATTGACTCTGCTTCAATCCACTTAGTAAAGTAATCAACTGCAACCAGAACGAATCTAATTTGCGATCCTGCTGGAGTGAACGGTCCCAAGATATCCACGCCCCACATTGCAAATGGCCATGATGAACTCATTGAACTCAGAATTCAGGCGGTGCTCTATGCAAGTCTGCATACATCTGACACTTTTCACACTTATTTGCATTCTCCATATAGTATGTCCTCAACGTTGGCCAATAATACCCTGCTCTTAACACTTTTGCTGCCAAAGATCTTCCACCCACATGACTTGCACAAACCCCTTCATGTACCTCGAACATAATTCTTTCAGCTTCCTCCTTTGAAACACATCTCAACAATGGAATCCCTACTCCCCTTCTGTACAATTGATCGCCCAGAAAAGTATAGTGACTTGCTTCACGAACCTGATCCTTGGTAAACATCAACAAATCTGTTCCCTCTGCTTCAAGACACATCTTGATTCGCCCCATCCAATTTTGATCTGTTACTGTTGAGACCATCATAACCTCATCATCTTCAATACTTGGGCTGTTCAAAACTTCCTGGATCACTGATTTGTTGTTCCCTGGCTTTTTAGTGCTTGCTAACTTTGACAATATATCAGCCCTTGTATTTTCATCTCGTTGAACATAATTGATTTGCACTTTGTCCACCTACTTTATCAAATTTTGAGCCTTCACCAAGTACTTAGTCAACTGTGCATCCTTCGCCTGATACTCCTCTTGAATCTACCTGGAAACTATCTGTGAATTAGTTTTTATCGTAATGCTCTTGACGCCCATTTCAATCGCCAATCTCAATCTTGCAATTATAGCCTCGTATTCTGCTTGATTGTTACTTGCTTTAAAATCAAACTTGAGTGACTGCTCAATTGTTACGCCTCCTGGCCCCTCTAAAATTATTCCAGCACCACTGCCCTTGACATTAGACGATCCATCAACTGACAAACTCCACTCACCTGGTTCAACACTTTTCTCTTCCGAAGACATTTCATTAACAAAGTCCACTAAAGCTTGTGCTTTAATCAACCCTTTTCTCTCAAAGGTAATTCCAAATTTTGATAACTCAACAGCCCATGAATCCATTCTTCATGCCAGATCAGGCTTTTGCAACACTTGGAGAAGTGGTAAGTCAGTTTTGACTACAACTGGAAAGCCTTGAAAATAAGGTCTTAATTTCCTGGCGGATATGATCAAGGCTAAGCTAGCCTTTTCTATTTTCTGGTATCTCACCTCTGCCCCTTGAAGGGCATGGCTCACAAAATATACGATTCTCAAATCATCTTTAATTTCTTGCAATAAGACTGAACTAACAACATTATTAGATACAGAAATAAACATTGACAATGAAATACCTGGCATTGGTTTTGACAAAATTGGTGGACTGGATAAGTGTTCTTTCAAACTTTGAAACGCCTTCTCACATTCTTCAGTCCAATGAAACGCTTTGTTCTTCCTCAAGCATTGGAAAAATGGAGCTGACTTATTTCCAGAACATGGCAGGAACCTTGACAAAGCTGCTATTCTTCTAGTCAATTTCTGCACATCCTTTACTGAAGTGGGACTTTGCATCTCAAGAATCGCCTTACACTTATCAGGATTTGCTTCAATTCTCTTCCTTGTAATCATAAAGTCCAAAAACTTTCCACTTTGAATTCCAAATGAGCACTTCTCTGGATTGAGTCGCATATTATGCTTTTTGAGTTCACCAAAAGCTTCCATCAAATCTGAACAATGTGCTAGCATTTCCTCTGACTTGACCACCATGTCATCCACATAAATCTCCATATTTCGCCCCACTTTCCTGTCAAACACTTTGTCCATCAGTCTCTGATAGACTGCTCCTGCATTTTTTAGCACAAATGGCATGGTTTGGTAACAATAGTTCGCCTGATTTGTCATGAAAGCTTTTTTCTCCTCATCGGGATGATACATTCTGATATGATGATATCCTAAATATGCATCCATTAAACTAAGCATACCAAATCCAGACGCCATATCCACAAGTTTATCAATGTTTGGCAAAGGATAAGAGTCTTTTGGACAATGCTTATTCAAATATGTGTAGTTAGTGCACATCTGCCACTTTCCGTTAGCCTTCTTCACCATCACTACATTCGCCAACCAAGTCAGATACTTGACCTCTCTGATGAATCCAGCTTCTAACAGTTTACTAGTTTCCACTCGCACAACTCCTGCTTTCTCTTCGCCCATTTTTCTTTTAAACTGAACAATTGGTTTCGCCCCGGGATTGAGAGCTAACTTATGACAAATGAACTCCGGATCAATCCCAGGAAGATCCTTTGCACTCCATGCAAACAAATCAATGTTTTCAGACAATAGCTTGACTAACCTGTCGTCCCGACTTGCAGTTAAACTGATACCCACTTTCAAAGTCCGTTCGCCAATCGCCATTGCTTTAGTTTCTTCCTATGAAGTCATCTTATGCTCCAGAAATCCATCACGAGGATCCAAACTCATCTCTGCCTGATCCACATTTACCTCATAAACTTGATGTCCTTCCTTCACAACTTTCTTTCCCATATGACCATATTGTTTGAAGCTCTCTGAATAACATTTTCGAGCCACAATTTGATCGGCCTTCAAAATTCCAATGCCACCCTTACTTAACGGATATTTAGCTGTTAAATGTCTTGTGGAGATGATCGCCCCAAGCCTATTCAATGACGACCTCCCAATAAGCACATTGTAATGCGAAGTACACTTCACTACCAAGAACTTGATAGCGAAGGCCTCCGCATTTTTTCCTTCTCCAAAAACAGTGTTAAGCTCTACATATCCTCTGACAAACATTTTTTCCCCAGATAAACCCACTAATGAGCCGTCGTAAGGTAGTAAATCTTATTCGGTTAGCCCCAACTTCTCAAAAGCATCACCATAAATCAAATCAGTTGAACTCCCTTGGTCCAGCAATACTCTCTCAATTTCATACTCGGCAATCTTCAACATTACCACAATTGGATCGTCCTCATGAGGTTGAACCCCCTCAAAATCTCTCATAGTGAAAGTAATGTCTGGCTGATTAACTCCCCAACTTCCCCAATCATTAGAATAAACTGCATTAATAGAATGAATGTACCTCTTTCGAGCTGAATTAGTTGTTCCTCCACCACGGAATCCGCCAAAGATGGAATGGATCTGCCCTTTTGCTTTTCCTTCCGACTGCTTCTTCTGCTCTTCATTCTCAATTTCTTTTCCTTCATCATTGCACTTTACTGAAGTTTCAGCATCATCTGAATTATTTCTCCCCGATAAGTGCTTCATGCATCCAGCCTTTATTAATGCTTCTATCTCCTTTCGCAAAGTGAAACAATCATCGGTGTTGTGTCCGGAAATCCTATGGTACTCACACCACTTTGTTTTATCCACGTGGTCTGTTGGCGGTTTTGGTTGTCTTGGGAAACAAATTACATTCCCCTCCAAGCACGTGTGTAAAGCCTCAGTTAAATTAACCGCCAAAGGCATCGCACGATCATTTTGGTCTCGAGTCCACTCATAGAATGTCCATACCCACGAGCGCCATACAGTTGAGCACGATGTTTGAAATTGGAACGGTTATCATAGCGATTGTCATAACGGTTCTGATTATTGTACCCCTTGTCTCCATGTTCAACCGCTCCCTTCGAACGTTGATCGTTAACCGCCCCTTTCTTCCACTCGAACTGCTACTGCTGCCCAGTAACCGCCGCGTTTGGGCGATTCTTCTTGACTTGATCGCTTTGCTCCTCCCTGATGAAACCCTGAACTCTGAGGCGCAATTGCGCCATTGTTGTCACCGACTTCCAGCTTAAATTACTATTCAAATTCCCAGGCCTCAAGCCTAATTCAAAAGCGGCTATGCAAATTTCTGGCATTTTGTCTTCCAAATGCACCGACAACTGATTGAACCGCCCCATATATAACCGCAAAGACTCATATTGTCCTTGGGGAACATTGAACAGCGTTGTTGGAGTTACCTTCTGTGCGCGGCTTGCTGAAAATTATGATAGGAACTTCATAGACAATTCAGTGAAATTGACAATCGAACGCGAAGGTAATGTTGTGAACCAAGTCATAACAGATTTCTTGAAAGTTGATGAGAGCATTTTGCATTTGAGTGCATCAGATGCGCCCACAATAACCATCTTTGTATTAAAATACACCAAATGGTCCTTTGGATCGGTGTCTCCGTAGTAATAATCCAAAACAAGTGTTTTCAATTTGTTCGGGACGGTAGTGTTTGCTATTTCCTCTGTGAAGGGTTGGAAATCCACCACCGTCTCAGCCATTCTTCGATCGCCCTCTCGTAGCCCTTGAGTCTGATTGAGATCAGTAAGTTGAGTTTGTAACTGCTGATTATGTTGACGAAGATCATTGAGATCGTTCATGATCCGCTGAAGAACGTCGGGAGGAACATTGTCTGGAGGGAATACATTCCTCTCTCCGTTCGCCCCAGATCGTGTCACCATCACTGATGAAAATGAAGCCTAGGAAAATTTTTCGAGGGCCCCACGACGGGCGCCAATGTTCCGATATAGAACCGACAGACTTATGCTAACTAGTTTGAGAGCAAGCGAAAGTAACAAGACAAGTAAAAATGCGTGAAATGATAGGTTCCCCTATCGCTTGGGTGGTGTCTGTTATTTATAACTTGGGTTTTAGTCCGAATGAACCGTGAGTTGCCCGACCCATTTGGTACATAGTTTTGGTAGCCCAGTTGTCAAATAAACTGGTGCGCCCATATCAGACCAATGAGTATAGAGAAATAAGTGAGAAATATAGTATATTTGGTAGTTTGTTTGACATGGTAGAAAAAAAAGAGATAGAAGAGAAAGAATGAGGTGACAAAAAGACAAAAAATTATTATTTTCATTTTAAGCATTACTGGCGGTAAAAAGTCATTTCTTGTCATCCATGACCACCGGTAAAGTGTTAACTTCAAAAAAAGAAGTCAAGCAAGTTTTGTTTGTCTTTATTTTGGCGAAACCCAAAAAAATGGTGGGAGCAACCATAAAACCTCTCTCCCTCCCCTTCTCACCCCTACCAAATAAGGTTACATCTCATCTCTCTTTTCTAACTTTCTTGACTCTCTTTCTCACTACCAAACCTTGAAAAGTTTTTCTTTATTCCACTAACCCTTACTTTCTTTTTGGATAGCTAGGTTCTATTAAAGGAATTTTGGGTAGTTTATTATTTATTGATTTCATGATTACCAAATAATATTCTTTTTATCTTTTAAGATCTCTCCAAATTCCATAGTTCCTTCAAATAATTTCCTCTCTTTAGTCCTAAAATCATTACCAATTTCGAATAGATAGCTTCAAGAAATTCAAAAACTACATAATTATGATGTCAAATATAGAATAATGTTTCATTCACACCTCTTTTGAGGTGGAAAGAGGTGGAATGATGAAAGAGATAGGAAAAAAAGAAAAAGTAAGAGAGAAAATATGAGATGTGATAGATGATAAGAGGAGAGATATAAAAATAAAAAGAGGTGAAAATTGAGTGTTTAAAAAATGAAATATATATATATCATTATTCGTCAAACATATGGTATTAGAAAGTGCACTTGTCCCCGCAGAAGAATTATGCTCCAACGTTCCTGTAAAATACTCGGACCTAGTAGTTCTTTTCTTTGAAGAAGAGAATGGGATTCAATTCCTGACTCCACCAACAATCTTTCTTTTCCTACCTTTGAGGCCACTGCACACAAATTAAGGACATCCATAGATATCCTGATCAAACCAACAAATGGACTTTGGAGATTGGTGAAAAGAATATACCAATGATCAGACTCGATCTTATTCGAGTTAATTGGCAATAAAACCCTCTTTTGAAGGGATTGTTACGGTATAATTCTTTGCTAAGAAAAATAATTTTTTTTGTGAATAAGAAAAATACTTTAATTGAAAAAATTAGGTTTCTGTCATGTTTATCTCACGTGCCATTTAACTAGCTTTTGGTACATTTTTTTTTTTGGTGCATCGCCATTTAACTAGCTAAGTACCCCACGTAGACATTCTATCAAAGAAAAAAAAAAGAATTAATTGGGAATTTGAGACAGTCATATATATACAAGGTGGAAATCCGGCGGTCCGACTACATTTTTTAGGTGTAGCCTAAGTTTTTTTTTTTTTTATAAGCAATGGTACAGCCTAAGAGTATCTTTAACCATGATATTTACTAAAGTATTTAAATTTTACTTTTTACAACTTTCAATAATGTCACATCATCTACATCATTTTATTAATTTTTACTTCAACCCAACAACTCTTAGAAGTTTATATAAAAAATTATTTTATTAATTGCAAGTTTTATTTAAACATTTTACATTAAGTAACAATAAATGCAAACACACTTTTCATGACTAAATTGAGTATCTACTCTCACATACCCTCACTAGCCATGTTGAAATTAAAAATATGCTCCAAGTAATAGATATTGGTGGGAATATGTATTTGACATTACATACTCTCATTGAAGATGCTCTAAGAGCATCTACATCCATCATACTCACTAAAATATCTACACTTCATTTTTTACAATTCTCCATAATGTCACATCATCTATACCACTTTACTAACTTTTTACTTCAACCCAACAACTCTTAAAAGTTTCTATAGTTTTTTTTTTGATAAGCAATGAAATTTATTAAATAGAAGTACAAGGGGTACTTCAACCCAATACAAGTGAGAAGAAAACAAATTATAAGAGACACTAATACAATATAAGTTTACATCTCAACCAAACCCCATAAACTCCCTCTTGAAAGCAAGACTATAGACAAAATGCCTCATTAAAACCTTACTAGTAAAAACCCCCTTGGGTAAAAACCTAGTGAGGAAAAAGAGTACAATTTTGTCTAAAGTCTAAAACAAAGCCTCCAAAAGGACCCAACAAAATAAATTTCAAATCTTAAAAGTTTCTATAGTGAATCCCATCATCAACATCACATTTCTATATTTTATTATTTATATACAACTATATTAATGGTAAGTGCTTGTAATAAATAAAAGTTCATTTTTTAAGTTTAGTGTAGAGTATCTATTCCCACATACTCATCATCTCTGCCATGTTGGAATTGAATATGTACACCAATGGTAATAGATACTCATATGAGTATGTATTTAACATTAGATACTACCATTGGAAATGCTCTTAGTTCTTAATTCTTAGCACTATTCATGTAGGCCCGTACTGCGACATGTGCTTAAGCAACTCTTTGCAGATTTTACTCCAACCATGAGTTTTTAATTCTTAGTCATATTCATCTGGTCTCACAATACCATTATATTAGTGATATTTTTTATTTTCATATAATTTTGATTTCAATTTAAATGTTACTTCAATAGTTGAATTAAATGAGTTGATGAATGTAACGAAAAAAAAAAAAAGAGTTGATGAATGAGAGAATAAAAATTAATTTTAAATAATAAGACCTCAAAAAGTAAAACTTCTTATATAAGAACTAGTTCTTATTTTAAGAATTAAGAACTCCACGTCAGCCCCCTCCAATGGTTAAGAACTCAGTTCTTAACTCAGAAATAAGAACTAAGAACCTTGCATTGGAGATGCTCTTAGAGGTGAATTCTTAAGTTAAGAACTAAGAACTAGGTTCTTAAGCATTGGAGATGACTGACGTAGAGTTCTTAATTAGTTCTTAAAAATAAGAATTAGTTCTTAGAGCATCTCCAATGTTAGTTCTTATAGGTGAGTTCTTAAGCACTTTGCATGTGAGCCTGTATTGTCACATGTGCTTAAGCAACTCTCAAGCATCTTTTGTAGATTACGCTCCAATCACAATTTCTTAGTTATTAGCACTATTCATATGGTCATACAAGAATTAGTTCTTATTTTTAAGAACTAAGAACTCTACGTCATCCATCTTCAATGCTTAAGAAGCTGGTTCTTAGTTCTTAACTTAAGAACTCACATCTAAGAACTAGCATTGGGATGCTCTAAATAAGCAATTTTGTTTTATGAGTTCTTAGCATACAAAAACATTTTTCTCTTTCATCCAAATTGCTTTATTACTTTATGAGTTTTATTTTATTGCTTTATGAAAATAAAAAAGTATAAATAATGTGGTATTGTGGGACCAGATGAATAGTGTTAAGAACTAAGAACTCGTGATTGAAGCGAAATCTGCAAAAATTGTTTGAGAGTTGGCTAACCACATGTGGCAGTATCAGCCACATGAATAATGCTTACGAACTCACCTATAAAAACTAACATTGGAGATACTCTAAGCTGATGTTATCATCAGGTTTTTTTTTTCACGGGTTCTCTTGCTTTGAGGGGTGTTGTGATGCGTGCTTACATGGCGGAGCTGTTAGGGGTCTCCAGCTAGCTTGGTACTATGGGTTCGACATGATGATTTGTGAATCATATTACTTAAGTGTGATCCAGAGTTTGGCTACAAACAAGTCTATCAACCTTCATTCTTGCATTGTGTTACTCACCGAGATATAAGGTGTCTGTTGATTCAAGAATGAGAGGTGATTTTTTAGCATGTGTTGAGAGAATAATATGGTTGTGGATCATTTGACTAAACTTGGTTTGAAAGAGAAGTGAAACTTGACTACTTGGGATTCCCCTCCTCCTGAGGTTGCTCAGTTGAGGTAGTTTGACTAGTTTCTTCCTTCTTTTGTTGTTATTTTCGTAATCTACCAAAAAAAATAATAAGATTTTTACATCTGCCCACAAATTTACTTGTAAAGAGACTAATAAACTCATATACTAATGTGGTTAAAGTATACTAAAATAAATCTTTCTATGAACATGCAAGTGAGATTATAAGCTACTAGGTAAAGACAAAAATAAACTAGATTATGTCGATTTTTAGAGTCCGGGTGTGTGTTTAAAATCATACTTCATAGCCAACATGGGTTGGCACAACTGGCTTTAGGTTCCGGGTTTAACTCTCACCTTCACATAGGTCGAGGGTTCGAATCCCCCTAGGGTCAGTAAAACCTCAGTTGGTGGGAAACCCTCCTCGGGGAGATCCCTCGGCGCTCCTTCCAGGAGTTAGCGTATTAAGTTTACTAGTTTTTTTTTTAGTGCTTTGAGCTTAGTCATTTTAGAAGAACATAATTCCTTGTTTATTTTTTTATTAACTAGAGACCTGTTTGGTGTGGCGTATAGTATAAGGCCTGATAGTATTAGACCTGGTAGTATAAGTCCCGATAAGTTTCTTATACTATACAACGTTTGCTCAGACACTGTATAACTTACCATATCGTTTAAATTCATGCAATCTTATATTTGGTGAAGTATCCAATAATGATAGATAATAAATGTAGTTAAACGGTGGTGACAGTGATAGTACTGAATGTGGGGTAGTGGTGATGGTGTCGACGGCGTGATGGTAGGGGAGGAGGACGGTGGTTGTGGTGACAATAGGGTGTTGGTGTCGGTAGGGTGGTGGTGGTGGTGGAAGAGAACGGTGGTTGTGGTGGTGATAAGGTGTCGGTGGCGGTGGTGTTGGTGGTGGTGACGGCGACGGTAGGGTGGTGGTGGTGATGGTAGTGGAGGTGGACGATGGTTGTGGTGGCAGTAGGGTGTTGATGGTAGTGTAGTTGGTGGCGGTAGGGTGGTGATGGTGGTGTCGGTGGCAGTAGGGTGGTGATGGCGTTGGTGATGGTGGCGGTGTCAGCGGTGGAGGAGGACGGTGGTTGTGGTGACGGTTGGGTGGTGGTGGAGGTGTCGGTGGTGGCGCCAACGATGGTAGTGGTGGTGAAGAGTGGCGATGGTGGTGGTAGTGGAGAGCAGTGGTTGTGGTGGTCGTAAGGTGGTGGCAGCGACGGTGGAGAATGGTGGCGGTCGCGGTAATGGTGGTGGAGGGTGGATGGTGGATGCAGTGGAGAGTGGTGATGATGGTGGCTTATACGTCAAATCTTATCCAGCCTTATTCATCACCAACATGGTGGATTAAATAATACATCATTTTGATGTATAAGGGTGGGTTGATGATAAGCTTATACAACGCAATGTTAGCACCAAACAATGGATAAACCTATAATGTATTGTATATGCTTATATAATCATGCCTAATACAACATACCAAACGAGTCATAGGCTTGTCTGTCTTTGGCGGACCCCTATGAACGTTCTTAGTCATTAACATTCCGGCCCTACTCATCTATCCCTTAGAGCATTTTTAATACAAGTCGTTTAATTCAGTTGGAGCACTTAAGCAACGTTGCTTATTTAGAAGTATCATTAGAGCAACATGTCATGTTGCAACGTTGCTTATTTAAGTAACGGCTTATTATCTTTCTGCTTACGTTTTGACTAAAAATTTATGTTTTATTTTCCATTCATAACCTTGAATATCTTGAAATAATGTAAATATATGAGATATATAGTGAGACTCAACCAAAGTAAAATAAGAAAACGTGACTAAAGTGAAATCTGCATAAATTACTTATAAGTTGCTTAAATTCTATATATGTGCAGCTTAGGTCCATCAAAATAGTATTTAAACAACCAAATTAGTATCCGATAGTTGGAAATACTGTCGTCTATGCTTTCTAAATCATTATTTTCCACAAAATAAACAACCATAACGTTTTATCACATTTTCATGCTTCTTAAATTTCCATGTTAATAAACAACTGGAACCACAATAATTCAAAAAGTCTGAATAGCTAGGCTAATAATTAAGATCTCATTGCTACACGTACCATGCACTGTATCTGTAATGGTGAAGATCTTTTGATCTATGAGATATAATATAATAAGGATATATGGTCCCTTATCCTTTCTAGCAACTATATATTTGTTTATCTGTAGTTGTAGCTGGTAATGAACTTGTCGATTATACATAATAATTTCTCTATCGCTAACCAAAACTCACATGAAATCACAACTCCACAATATATATCCATCACTATGTCTGGTTGGCCAGGCCGTGCTAGACAAATAACTATTCATATTATTTTTAATATTTTATTGAATGAATATTATAACTTACTAGAAGTATATTTAAAAGAGTGTGTTGCTACTTACTATCACTTCTCATTTTCAATACATGCACGAAGTTCTCGAATGATAGCTCAAGTGGTAAGAGAGTTACATGCATGACATATAAATTAGGTGGGGGAGATCCAATGATAAATTTTTGAAAATGTAATTTATCTTTCCGATGTAAAAAGAAACACATGCACGAAATCATCAACCATCTTATATAGATGTCTTTATTGTCTCATACCGAATCCATGTCCATACTGATACCCGATTGGATCCTCCCTAGTAATATAACAATTGAATTTTTTCTTTTTATCATCCAACATAATTGACATAATCCTTAAAGAGATTTGAGCCATCCAAAATATCTCTCCATTATTAATATCACCAGAGAGGTCGTACTGGTAACACAATGGTCTAGTCCTATCTATATCTATCTATATACTTTAAAAAAGAGGAAGGTTATAAGACTTACTTTACTGATTTGACACTCAAAAAATTACTCTCACCTAACCTTCCTCTTTGCCTGACAAGTGTCACCGTCTTATTGTTTTGGACCAAAACATTACAAAGCCCATTTTCATTTCAATTTTGAATGGAGGCCCATTATTGAATGCTGATTTTTTTTTTAGCCATTCATTAATTGCCAACATAAAAATATCTACATTAATGGCTAATTAACATTTTGACTATTTCAACTATTTAATTACAAATAATTTTTGTTTTGCACCACAAGATCCACGTGTTTAAATAGAATTACCATTTTTCAAAAATATTTGGAATAGTTTCGAATTTTCTATAATTACTCATTACTTGTGCGAGGACCGTCGACAACGCGTTTCTCAGTTAAATAACGCATTTCCTAGAATTAATCATTTCCATAAATGAGAAATATTGTCCTATCATTCATAATAATTATAAGTGAACCGTGTGTTTGTAATATTTTAATAAATGGAATCACTATCAAATATCATGATTTGTAACGCACGGGGTAATATTTTAAGTTGATACATTCCGTTCTTATGAAGAAAAAATTACCCTGAAATTAATTGAATTTCCTTTTTTGAGTAGTAAAAGTCACTATAAGCGTACGATTGAAATTTTGGTTGAAAAATAAATAGCGCCGACTAATTTCAAATACCAAGCATAATATTACCCTAATTTTCCTTCCTTTTTCAACTTGCATTGAGAAGTAACCCTAATTCTGAAATTTCTATATAAATCACCTCATGCTATTCTTCAACTTTATCAGTGCTTCCATTTTCCCACCAACTATTAGCTTTGAAAATTCTGAATATTACACATCAAACACTCATCTTTTTGAACTCAACTTCTGGGAGGATACATCCACTATCGGCGAGTCTTTGTTAATTATTTTGTAGTTATATTATTCACACTATATTAACAATTTCTGATATCTGGAAATTTTAGATATAATCGGTGTTTTGAGTAAGGTTGGACGAGTACAAGAGTTCACAATCCTTAGAAAGATTGAGAAGGTCGTCCGAATTGATCGACCTTTCTGCAGCAGGGTAAAATTACCCAGGTACCTCGACCACTAAAATTGTTCAACGGTAAAATATTTTTTTTTATGAGAAATTTTTTTAGTCTATTTTGTAATGTTGTTTTTTTTACTGGTGTAGGAAATTCCAATAGATATATATGTGTTGGAATGGACCCAACTAGAATTTTGTATCACCAACTCTTTGAAGAACCTCTCATGATCAAGTAACGCTCATAGCTATCGTCTGAACATGAACAAAATAACTGCACTTATTTTGTTAATAAATCTCGACAAATGCACGGTAGCATCATCTCCATGAAGTATCTGTGGAGATATTTAGGTTGCATGGTCTGAAATATGGAAGACATAATTCCTTTTTCATTTATATTATGAAAAGTTGTTTTGTTTGTTAATTCTTTGGGTAGGTTGTGACCCAATTCCAATAATCAATTCTGTGATGTTAAGTTACTTTTAGAAATTTAAGTAATAATTTAATGCATGGAAATTTAAGTAGTAATGAGAAATCTTATAATTGAGGTGGAGTAATAATTAGGTCGACCAAAATGGACTCAGGTTCTGAGTGTGCTCGGCACAACCCACTTATGGGGTGGGTTCAATTGGAAAAATACAGGTTTACATTTAGGTGAATGTTTTTTCTTCGTTCAATAACTTAATGGGCTACACAAATGAAAAAAAATAATTATTTTCTTATATTTTTTTAAAGTATGATCATTAACTACAAGATAACAGAACTTTTGTGCACAAAAATAATCAGAATGGAAATACATAAAAATTTACTAGGCTTTATATCACGCTCATAGTATGTCGCTTAATTATAGACGGTATCTTGAAATTTGCGTATATATTTTGTATGCTCTTAAATATTTTTTGTTTTGAATTAGCAAAATATATTGACAGAGAGCACTATGAGTACTTCAACCCAAATAATAAATATATTTAATTACAAAGATAAAGGGAATTACAAATTTCCTTTCTAAATTAGTGTCCCTCCACCATCTCGTGCATAGTCAAAGAACCTCGATCAACATTAATCTACCACCAATCATTAATTGAATTCAAAACCAAGTCTACAAGGAACTAATCTCTAAGAAATCAAAGGTGCTCTAAACAGTATCTTGGGATGGAGATCCAATCATAGGTTGAGAAATCAAAGGAAAACGTACTCCACCTAACATGTTCTCCATTTTTTCACAAGTCAAACATCATTTTTTGGCTAAGGGACCAAAATCAAACACTTTTACCAAACAGTGACTAATATGACCCTTAAACCTTCTTTTTATTGTTAACAGTATAAAAATATTTCAAGCAATTTATTGATCATCTAATTTGAAGGTTATTGGCGTTTCTATAAGGTTTGTTTAACATTTTCAAATTATACACAATTTATATTTGTATTGGTTGTTGATTATTACTCTTATATAAATTTTTTCCTTTGTAGGTTCTATAGCTCAAATATGCTTGATTGACAACATGATTGGTTATGAAGTTTTTATCATTAATCATGGACTACAACTTCTAATAAGGGTTCATGTTGTTGTCATTGTTATGTTTAACTTATTTCAATTTCAATGTAATGTATTCCTTAAAAACTGGGTTCTTATTACTATTCAAGTATTGTCATTGTGAGGTCTATACAACCTCATCAAATTAATATATTTATTGTGGTTCATTCATCTTCATCTTTGTAACATATGTTCGGTTCCATATCTATTCTACTTACTAAAAAAAGCCTAAACTAAGTTAAAACATATTTCTACTGATTCATCTTTACAATAAATTTAATTGTCGTGCAACGCACGGGTAAAGAACAATAGTTGATTTAGATTAATGAAAAATCTGGCTGTGTACCTTTGTTGTTTTCTTGCTCTGTTTGTTTTTCTTTTTGTTCTTTTAGCCTTGTACAAAAAAAAAATTAATGAAAAATCAACCTTTTGAATATGTGGTGCAAAAATTGCAATGTCAATTGTCGATTCATTTTGGCACGTTTTGCATTCGCATGGATAATGAAAATGACACTTAATAGTTAATCCACTCGGTCCCGATTCATTTACATCTTAATAAGATTAATTTCAAGAAAACATTAAATGATATTTTTCAAGAAATGCCGTTGCAGAAATAATAAATGAGAAAAAGTAAAATGCATTTCAAAAAGGTGAAATAAGAAAACAAATAATATTAATTTTTATTTCTTTTTATTTCTATATATGTGCATTATGGTGGAACTAACTTTTCTAGTGGAAGTTTTTTCCACCCACAAGACTCAAATCCGATACCTTACTTAAGGGGAATTAAACATGTTGGTATGAATATTTATTAAATGACATATGAGAAAGTTTAAGTTAAATAATCAATCATCTAATTACATTGAAAAATAAATGGGTTAGAATTTCTATATTTTATATTTATTAATTTACTTATACAAAATTCTATTGATCCATTAAGTTAGTTTTTTTTTAAACAGAGTTGCAGGTTTTTTTTTTTGAAAGTGAGTTGCAGTTAAAATAAAACTAAGTGAGTTGCAGATCCATTGGTGGTAAAATTTTCCCTAGTTAAAATTGCAAATTAAGTTTTTTTTACGGAAATTGCAAATAAAGAGTTGCAAAATAAAATAGGTGGATAGTGGGAGCCACCATGAAATGAAAATTTCCCACTATAAAATGAGATATTCGCTCCGATGCCAAGGGAATAAGCTGAGAAAGCTATCATAGCGTATATTCTTTAAAAAACGAAATAGTATATCGATGATGATTTCATAAAAGTAAAGGAATATTTTTATACGTCACTTTTCTTTTCTAACTCAAATTTCCCATTTTTCTTTTTCAATTTTTTTTCCCATTTTTCTTACTCATTTCCCACTTTTACGAGTTTAAATAATTTAAAACATTTTTCTATCTCTTCTCTTTCCTTTTCACTTCGTTTTGAATCAGGCAACTTATCCTTGAGAAATTAAAAAATTTCATTATAAGTAAATTAATAATTTTCCAAAAAAATTGAATAGCATATTACAATTCACTTTTAATTTTTCCATGATCAATACTTTCGTATAAAAATCACTTCTAATAACTTCTTTTAAAATCCCTACTAAGTCAAATAAAAAAATTTACCATATTTTTAAACACACACTTGACAAAGATATAAATATATATAATCATTTCATATATTTATCTTAATTGCATTAATTTATTTTAGATGAGGATTAATGTATGAAATAAGTTAACAAATTCATTTTATATCTAATAAAAGTATTGAAAGGTTTAGTACGAAAAAATCAACTCATTAAACAATCCCGTGTTAAGTAAAATCTTAGTAGGTGGGAACTCTTATTAGGAAGATCTCGTGACACTCCTTTCTCGAAGAGAGTCTCTACTGGTCTCTCAAACATGCACCCAACGCTTTGTTCGGTAGTTTAGAAATGTTTTCTCTCCACTCAACAATTTTTGTTATAATAAATAAATAAATTTTTGACTTATCTAAAGTAAAGATGGTTTAGAAAGTTTTACAATCGCTAATGACATGCTAGGAAGGCCAGGAAAAACTCACTCATAAGTAGGAGTGTTGAAGAATCTTCCCAAGGAGGGTTTATCGACCAACTGAGATTTTACTGATCCTAGGAGGATTCAAACCCTCGACTTATGAGGAGGCCGTGAGAGTTGAACTTGGAACCTGAAACATATTGTGCAATAATTATGTATCTTTTTTGGTACATTGAAAATATAATTACACTCTCTAGGAATTGATCCTAGACATTCCCCTCCCCAACTATACGTCCTCTAACTTTTACCATTTAGCTATCATTTGAAGACACAATTATATATGTCTTAAAATTTGTAATAATTAATTTCACATTTGATGGTTTATTTTATTTATAAAGTGATTTTTCACTATTTTGTATTTAAAGGAGCTAAATCCTACGAAAAAGAGGACTAACCAATAATAATACTAGTTTATAGGTTAGGTCATCCTTCCCTTATCTATATTTTATTTTCCCATCTCCCCTTTTTATCCTTCCACTTCCACACCATCAAAAAGCTGATAGAGAAAGCTTAGAGCAAAAGGAAAACATACAAGTTATAAAAATTGCCAATAATAATAAGAGATAATTCCAAATTCCAATAATACACGTACTCTATCTATCTCAGCGTCGTTTGTGTATAAATAGCAGAGAGCGAGCCACCCTTGTCTCCATTTTAACACAGAGCTCAGTGTTTTAATCATAATAATAATTTTAATTTTAATTTAACTTTATTCTTCTTCTCTCTCACTCTTCAGTTTAGTAGGGTTTTTCTTTATCCCCTTTCTTCTTCTTCTTCCTCTTTCTCTCTTCTTATCTTCATCGCAACAACAACAACAACAGTAACCGATTTCAGTTATAGAGAGAGAAAGTAATCTAGAGAGAGAGAGTGTGAGCGAGAGTGAGAGCGATCATCATGGATGCGCACGGCGCATTTGGCCTTGGCGGCGCTCGTTGGAGCCTCCGTTGTGGCCGTGTCGGCGTACTACATGCACCGCAAGACGCTGGCGCAGCTTCTGGAGTTTGCTCGGGCGGTCGACCGGGATGCTGGCTCCGACGGCGGAGATTCGCCGCTGGTTTCGAAGAGGCGCCATGGCGGCGCGAGGAGGAGGGGGAGCAACGGTTACCGGCGCAGCTCTGCGTCGCTGCCGGATGTTACGACGATCGACGGCGGGCTGGATGGGGAGGAGAAGAGGAACGGGCTGATGCACGTTGAGGGGATTCCGGCTGGGCTTCCGCGGTTGCACACGCTCCGTGAAGGTACGGTTATGCTGAGGCTTTTATAATGATATTGAGTTGAATCAATGATTATCTCAGTGACTGTGTATTGAGCTTGAGCTATAATCTGGCAAATTTTTGGTGTTCAATTGGTTCAGCTGTGTGTTAATCTCTTTTTGATCTGTTTCCGCAGCTTGGAATGTGTATCAAGTTGTGATTTCTCACTTAAGGAGTGTGGGTTTTTCACTTCACATTTTTAGTGTAATTAGAGACATTGAAGTCAATTTCAAACGGGTTGGAATGAATTGATTCTGTTGTTTTTTCTTTTGTATTTTTATTATTGGCTCTGTTTTTTGTTGTTTCGGTTCTGTTCTATGATGTTAACATGATAGAAGATGTTATAGAAGACTATAATTTGGGTTAGTCTCAACATTTTTATCCAGACTAAGATATGTGTCTCGCAGGAAAATCTACGAATTCTGGTTCCTTAAAGAGGAATATTTTAAGACCAACTTCTCCCAAATCTCCAGTTGCAAGTGCTAGTGCCTTTGAAAGCGTAGAGGGATCAGATGACGAAGATATTATATCAGAAAGCGCTAATTTAGATACTACATATCTGCACTCGAATGGAGATGTTGTAAGCAATGCATTTGTTCAATTAAGTTTACTTTTCGTTTGATTTTCTATATAAGAAGAAAGTTTAGTTTTGAGATGATAAGTAACTTGGCCTTTGTTTCTCCGCTTTTTTTTTCCTCCTTGCCCTTCCCTCTCCTGCTGGGCTTGCAATCACTCTAGCTTTTCTCTCAATACTTTTTAGCTGTGCTAATATGATGCAGTGTTCTATATTCACTAAGGTAAACAAATTGAATTACCTTTTAAGATTGATTTTGAAATGCATGCAGGGGGCTGAAGGTAAAAATCCATATGAGACTTTGCCTAATCATGTTAATACTAATGGAGAGCAGATGGCAATCACTGCTTCAAGTATGATCCGTTCTCATAGTGTTTCTGGTGATCTGCATGGTGTTCAGCCCGACCCAATAGCAGCTGACATTTTGAGGAAAGAGCCAGAGCATGAAACTTTTGCTCGATTGAAAATTACGCCTATTGGTATGAACTAGGAAATATAGCTTATTCTCTTGAATGCCAATAAATTGCTCCAAACGGGCTCTCTCATGTCATGCATAGATTCCCCTTCCTTTAAAAACTTGCTAACAACAGTTACAATCTTGAAAATCATTTATCAAACTCTAAATGTTATTTTTTCGGTATAGAGACTCCATCACCTGATGAAGTTGAAGCCTTTGTTGTTCTTCAAGAATGCCTTGAATTGAGGAAAAGATATATTTTTAGAGAAGCGGTTGCTCCATGGGAGAAAGAAATTATATCTGACCCCAGTACTCCAAAGCCTAACCTAGAGCCATTCTTTTACACTCGTGAAGAAAAGTCTGATGTGAGTTATCTTTATTTTATTTATATTTTTCCACTTGTGAAAACTTGGATCTCCCGACTTTATCCTCATGTGATTATAAGAGTATTATCTTTGTTGTTCTGCAGCATTACTTTGAAATGCAGGACGGGGTTATTCATGTATATCCGAATAGAGGCTGTAAGTAACTAAGGGACAAATCTTAAACTTTGTAATTACTACTCCTGCGGCGTTTCTTATGTTTGCCTATCTCTTTGCAGCCAAAGAAGAGCTTTTTCCTGTTGCCGATGCAACTACGTTTTTCACTGACCTCCATCAGATACTTAGAGTTATAGCAGCAGGGAATATCAGAACTTTATGCCATCATAGGCTTAATCTTCTAGAACAAGTAAATACAAGTCTAAATTGCTGAATAATTTCACTGAATATAAAATAAACTGCAGTCTATGCTTGTATTTTAGTTACAGATAAGAATCAAGTAGTTGTTTCATGTTTGACCAATTTTGTATGTATTCAGAAATTCAATCTTCATTTGATGCTAAATGCGGATAGGGAATTTCTCGCCCAGAAAAGTGCGCCACACCGAGACTTCTATAATGTTAGAAAAGTTGATACACATGTCCACCATTCAGCATGCATGAATCAGAAACATCTTTTAAGATTCATAAAGTCAAAGCTAAGGAAAGAACCAGATGAGGTGATATTTTGATTCTATTTGTCGCTACGCTGTGTCATATTTTGCTTTAACTCTAATTTCTTTCCTGGATGTTGTCATTGAGCTGTTGGAATCTTCTTGGCACACTATCATGAATTAAGCATTTATTTAGGTTGTTGAATGTCATCAGACACTTTATAGTATATTATTACCTATGAATAGAATGGGAAATGTAACAGGGATGCTTAAAAGGATTGGTTTACTTTCGTTAAATGCAAAAATATATATCACACGGATATTATGTGAATTATATTTTAGGAAGTGACACGTACTGCACAGTCTTACTATGTGTATTTTAACTTTTTTCAGGTTGTAATATTTCGAGATGGGACATATCTGACCTTGAAAGAGGTTTTTGAGAGTCTGGATTTAACTGGGTAATGAACATATGTAATTTTTATTATAATTGTAATTATAGTTGAAATTTGCTAGCAATAAGATTGAGTAATTAATAATGTTTTTGAACTTTTTTCAACAGATATGATCTCAATGTTGACCTTTTGGACGTTCACGCAGACAAGAGTACATTTCATCGCTTTGACAAGTTCAATCTTAAATACAATCCTTGTGGTCAAAGTAGGCTCAGGGAGATTTTCTTGAAGCAGGATAATCTTATTCAAGGTATATTTTTTTTTACAAGTATAACACATTTGAAGTCCTATCACACCTATATGTTTGCTTTTAACCATAGCCAATGTGCCAAATATGATGTATGGCTACTTAAATTATTCAAATGAGTTTTTTTATCACAGGTTAAAATTCAAAAAACCTCCACTATGGTTCATGTGTAGAAAATTCTGTGTGCTTTGAAACTCATCATAATGACTCCTTGAATACACTGAACTGTGCATATAAATTCCCTATAGGGGTTTTATGTACACACATGAAGGGGTCAATATGCACTGCTACTTGAGAAACAACTATTTTGGGAAAAAATCACTCATTTTTCAAAATCTCCCATGAAGCTGTTGATTAATAGTAATATAAACATGCACTTGGTTCAAGGAGTTCTGTTGGCCAGTTTCAACTTTCAAAGCACATTTTTGCGTATGACCCCAAATTTGGAGGGGGTTTCTCGTATCATGTATATTGTTGAACAATGGCTATATGTTAGTTTTATGGATTGCATTTGTGTTGCTATACAATCTTGAAATTATAGGGTTTTAGATGGTTAGGTTTAGAGGAGGAAAAGAAAGAATGGTTATTAAATACTCTGAATAGATACTTCATATGAGATGATATGTTTGTATTTGTGAGATACATAACAAATCCGTGTTTGTATTTGTATGAGGCTCATAATCCTAATGATATAATCTGGGCCCATAAACATGTTTGGAAAGCTAACTGAGATATTGGAGGTGTTGAAAATATGAGCTTTCTTAGATACTTAAATAGGCAACTCAACAATATAGTTGGAATGTCATCATCATGAAGAGATGATATTGCATACCTAAAAACGACTAAAAAATGTTGCATGACTAAAAAAGACAATATTTCGTCGGGAATATGGGCTCAATGAATAATCTATGGCAATAACAGACCGAACTTGTCAAGAGCAGCATCACTACCAGCATGACTCTGAAGTGAGAAAGGAGGAACAATCACAAGTATGATTCAAAATAGGTATGAATAGCCTACCAATTCATCTCTGTGGACTCATCAAGAAAGAAGTCATGGAATGTCTGTTTGGGGATGGAGATATGGAGATGATACTTAGGTTTGAACTGATGGTGCCAAACTACATTTCATGAAGGAAGAGGGGGTCAAATGTGACAGATTTTTGCTTAGGGGAAAGGGGACTCCATTTGCTTGAAAATTTAGGGCTTGACTACATTTAAGATAGGTGTTGTAGAAGAGTCTGGCACAAGAGGTATGATAGATGCGTTTGGGGAAGTGACGTGTAAGTTGTTAACAAGGTTGACTTAAAGGAGGATATCAACAGCCCACTATTGAACATTGCTGGTTGCGAGAGAGTAGGGCAGATATGATGGCTTGATGGCCACATGAGCTTGGTTTTGGTTGAAACCACCATGGGTGGACCAATCTGGATGAGACAAGTCTGATGGCTTGATCATCTTTCAGAAAGCTTGCTTGGAGATAGTTGTTGGATTGCAATGGGTAGTGACGCAGAACGGCCAACAAATAGTTAATACATGATGGTGACATGGTAGAATTGTTAAACAATACACCTGAGACCATGGGGCAACACCGGGATGGTGGTAGTGGACTCAAAGGCCTATTGACAAATATAGACTAGAAAGAGGATGCCTAAAAAATAACATGTCAACAAAGATGGCTAATAAGGAGGACAATAATCATGTAATTAAAGTTGACATCTAAACTTTAGGGAGTGTTGGAAGATAACTTTGATACCGTACTTGGAATTATAAAGTTAGCCTTTTAGGTATAGAGGGTGAAAAGGAGAGTAATGACTAAGTACCTAATTGGTATTTACTTGACATTAAATGATGTATAATATAAAAAATGGAAGCCAGTCCTAGGAGATCACCTAAGATAGTCTAAAATATTCAAGTCACAATATTGATTTATGATTTATTTTATATATTCTATGTTCTTACAAGTTTGATGAATATATTTTTCGGTCCCTGTGTATATGATATTCTATCGTCACAAAAATAGCCTTCTTTTTGCTAGAATCGGGTCAGCTACATAAGTTAAACGATCTGCTAGAAGTATAATATAAAGCCATTAATGTGTTTTCCTTCAACAGAAGCTTTTGGAATAGTTGGTTCATGATAACATCCCATCACCTATGATCTGCTGTATTTATTTGCATTATTTTGGCTGTTAATGACAAAAGGTTGGATTGTATAATGCTATTTATACCTGTAGTCATTGGTCATATAATATCTCATTAGATTTTTCTTAAGGTGGATGCACATCAATTTTGTGTTCGGCTGTATTATATCTTCCATTTGTTTTTTGTAAAATGAAGTGTAAAGTAGGGCGTAAATGGCCAAATTTGAATAGATGGATGGCTCTTGTAGAAGGAAACAGAGAATAGAGATGGGTTACATCTACTAGAGATATGGTGAAAATAATCCTGTAAAGGCTGAGGCAACCCTCACATGACAAGTTATCTCTTAGGGTTGTGTTAGACTCACCCAAATTCTGCGGTGGTATTAGAGTCTATCCTATATTCGATATTGGTGATTGCATCAACCTGGCCTTGCGATTTTTCAGAAAAGAAGTCCTATAATCTCTATCCTCTAAATGTCTAGTTTTGGGCATATCACTAAAATAGTCCTTATGAAGGCTTGGACAATCCTTATCTTACATGCTAGCTTTTGGGATTGAGTCGGGCTGAATCCAGTTATAATAGATTACTCTTGTAGGAGGGTGAGATTGCTTGAAAGTTGTATTTAATAACTGGATTTGAATTTCAAACTACCATGGTCATCCTTGGGAAATAATTTTAACTTGGTTTTTCAAATGCAACTGCCACATGTGGGTTAATGAAGTAGTGAAAGAAGCAAACATGAAAAGACTTCAAACAAATTGTTAGAAATCCTAAGTTAGAACAACACAACACCACAAAACCTTAGGCTTAAGGCAATGGATGTGTGTTCTTTATTATATATGCACTTGTGCCCTTGCTAATATAGGCAATGTGGGACTTCTTTGAGTCACCACTTTATTATCTCTATTACTCCCCCTCAATTGGGACTCCATTTTTTTTTTTTTTGCCTGTGCCTTGAACTCAGTGGTCGTCGGACTTGTGCTCCTTCGTCTGAGTCTGCCTTTCGACTTTCTTTGTCTGGGCTAGTACTCTAGCGGGAACATCGGAGTTCCTAGGACTTGTGCTCCTTCGTCTGAGTCTGAGGTCTTGGCTTGCGCAAATGGGACTGCCATTTTTGCTTTTTTTTTTTTTACTTTTTTTTTCGGTTTTTTTTTTTTTGAAGCGGAAGTCATGGCTTGGATCAGACCAGCTCTGATACCATGTTAGAAATCCTAAGTTAGAACCACACAACACCACAAAACCTTAGGCTTAAGGCAATGGATGTGTGTGTTCTTTATTATATATGCACTTGTGCACTTGCTAATATAGGCAATGTGGGACTTCTTTGAGTCACCACTTTATTATCTCTATTACAAATAGCTTCTAGTTGTTATTGAAAATTCGTGATGCACAGTTTTTTTAGCTAATTGCTGAGTTTTGTTGATTTCTTCAATTCCTAAGCATCTTTACTTACATATACTCATACTATGCTCTCATATTGAATAGGTCGTTTTCTTGGTGAGCTGACAAAGCAAGTGTTTTCTGATCTTGATGCCAGTAAATATCAGGTGCTTTCCTCAATCCTTGCCTATATATGTGTGTAATTATGTACTGATACATATATTTCTGTGGGGCCAGAAACTATTAAGATTAAGATTATAATGTAGTTTAAATAAACTAACTTAGGATATAACGTTACTTGATAGGTGTAGAAGTAATTTCACATAGAAAATTTTATTTTTATAATGAACTCTTGAAGGCCATATGTTAAGGTTAAAGAAAAACCAATATTTACCACTTCTCTTTAGCTATCTATTTTTCTAATTTTAAAAGTTTCATGGTATTAAATGATTTTTTAAGTTAATAACATGTGTCTTAAGAAAAAAATATAATTTGATTAACCATTAATTTATTTGAATAACCAATTAAGAGATAATTTGATTAGAGTTTAATGGATTTGCACTGTCACTGACATCCAACAACTTTGTGCCACTTAGGACTAACGGTTACATTTCATTTTTATTTAAATTAAATTTAAGTTATAATTTCTGATGTGGCAGAAAACAATTGAGTGTCTCTGTAAAGAATGTACACACTGATGGTGTACAAACATTAAATCCATTTGATTAACTGGTGTCTTAAGAAATATATATTTTTAGGGTGTTTGTGTCCCATCTTTTGCTTCTTATCTTCAGAAGTTATCAATCAATATATACTAGTTTGTTACTTTTCCATTTTACTCAACGCCTCAACTTGTCTTTACCATTAGCATTTATACATCTTTGTTTTGGTTCAGTTCCAATTATGGCACATGATGGAGAGATTTTTTTTGGTGGGTGTGTCCAATTATTTTCAAAAGTCAATTTTGTTTAAATTATATTAAGAAAATATCTATTTGCATTTTATTTTTCAATTGTTATTGTTGAAACCTGTCTTACGGCTTAAAATTTGTTCTCCTAATACTTGTTAGTTGTTATGTTATTCTGGTTAGATTCAGAAGCATTTAAAATTTTGGGAGGTCCATATTATAACAATATTTTATTCATGTTTTTAAACATTTAAGAAACTAGTAGTAATCAGATTAGGCATACTTTATTTGCTTGTACAACTAAAAAGCTATAGAATTTGGTAGTCATTTATATTTGTTTTTATAATGTTAATGATTTCCATTCTCCACCTAATGGTATAAATCTTCTTGTTGTCAACAATAATTTACCATTGCCTGATTTTTATATTGTACTTATTCCCTCCTAGATGTTTCTTAACTTGTGTCTTTCTGTATCTAATGTATTCACAGATGGCTGAATATAGAATATCAATATATGGAAGGAAGCAGAGTGAGTGGGACCAACTAGCCAGTTGGATAGTGAATAATGAATTGTACAGTGAGAATGTTGTTTGGTTGATTCAGGTATTATCTAGTTGTTTCATGCAAGGATATTGTAAATATTTCACTGTTTTAATCTTCATATTATAATTTGTGCAATCTCACCCGTGTTTTTCGAAGCAGTTGTGTTTCTATGAATTTGTAAAATAAAAACTAGAAACTGAGAACAAAAATAAGTCCATGTTGCTCTGTGTTTCTTATTTGAAAAACAATAAATTGGTCCTGTGTTTTCAAAATAGATTATACTAAAATAGTATGTCAGACAAGTTTTTTTATAATCTTTTTTTTATTACTAAAAACAGTGATCGAACACACCATAAGTATCTAATAGTATATCAGAAACTTTCCATTTCATGGCTTACTTTGCTCGAGAGTTTGTAATTGTTGGCAATTGATGGGAGTTCTTATGATATCTGTTTTACAGCTTCCACGATTGTACAATGTGTACAAAGAAATGGGAATTGTGACCTCATTCCAGAACATGCTTGACAATATCTTCATTCCACTTTTTGAGGTTACTGTTGATCCTGATTCACATCCCCAGCTGCATGTTTTCTTGAAACAGGTACGGTATTATTTACATTTGAAAATTACTTTTTAGTGTAAACATTCAAACTTTTTAGTTCTGTGAAAGATACTAGCATCGTCAGTTTGGTTCCCCAATCATTAATATTCTAAAAGGGTCTTTCATTTCACTTTTGACATCAAATCGATCTTCTGGTTGGGACCAATTTGATATTTTGATGTAAATGATTTACATTGAAGGACCATATTGTTCTTTGTATCATTCGAGGATCAAACTGATGACACTATTTCTGGAGCAGTGAAATGGTGTTAAATCTACTTTTTATATTGTAGGAATTCTGCCTTCATGGTTGCTTATTGACTGCTGATTGTAGAACTGTGTTCTATTACCTTTAGACTAATCAAATATCCAAAAGAATCTTAATGAACTCAATTATGCATTGCACACATTTACTTTTTATATTGTAGTATTAATTCTTCAGCTATTTATTTATTTCTTGTTTTTACATTTTTAGGTTGTAGGACTGGATTTGGTTGACGATGAAAGCAAACCTGAAAGACGACCAACAAAACACATGCCTACGCCTGCTCAATGGACTAATGTATTCAATCCGGCATTTTCGTACTATGTGTATTACTGTTATGCAAACCTTTATACCTTGAACAAGGTATGTAATTTTACTCCAGAATAACTTTAGATTTGTGTCAAGTTTTGGGTGCTTAGCTATTCACTCTATCACAAAGAAAACAATCAGGTTTTTATTGATAAATTTGAAAGAACAAGAAAGAGAATTAACAAGGGTAGGGCCTCTGGTCTGTAATAATGACTAGATAGCTTATTTAGGGCTCAAATGTTTCTCAAATCATAGACTGTCCATATGATCTATTCATATTCTTTTCTCTAGTGACTAAACACTACCTTAGATATGCATGTCAAGATTTTCTGCCTTAACTTCACGAATATTGCACAAGCATTTGAAGTTCCTTTGATTTGACACTGACATTAATATGTATAAATGTTTCCCAGCTTCGCGAATCAAAGGGAATGACTACAATCAAATTCCGTCCACATGCTGGAGAGGTATGTATTGGAGTGTATTTTCTGTCTATTTCATAATTGCGGAACAGGAACCTTATGCATATTATTGGTTTAGGCTGGTGATATTGACCACCTTGCTGCAACCTTTCTTACAACTCATAATATCGCACATGGAATCAATTTGAGAAAATCGCCTGTGCTTCAATATTTGTATTATCTGGCTCAGGTATGGCCCTTTTATCAACTTATTACTTGGTTGTGATATATGCAGTGGCTAACTATCTCTCGTGGACTATTTATTTATCAGATTGGTCTCGCGATGTCTCCTTTGAGCAATAACTCCCTATTCTTAGACTACCATCGGAATCCTTTTCCAGTGTTCTTCTTAAGGGGCTTGAATGTATCACTTTCTACTGATGATCCGCTCCAAATTCACTTAACAAAGGAACCATTGGTTGAAGAATATAGCATAGCTGCTTCTGTGAGATCTCTCTCTCTCTCTCTCTCTCTCTCTCTCTCTCCATGTGTGCCTGTGAGCAGGCACTTGTGCACATACACACACTGCAATTTGCATATAAACAGACAACACTTACATTTGGGGACACAAATTCTTCCTTTACAGGTGTGGAAGTTGAGCTCATGTGATTTATGTGAGATTGCTCATAATTCAGTTTATCAATCAGGTTTCTCACATGCCTTAAAGGTACATTTCTTTTCTGCCTCTCCCCTTGTACTCAGAGTTGCTGCCTTACACGAGCATGACCCTATGCAATATCAATTACCTTATTTTTCTTGTTCAATATTTTCATTATTTTGAACTCAGAATTTTGTCACAAACTCAACCATTTGTATGGAAAGAGAAAAATTATTTTCTGCAACCTCCTCCAATATTGAGTGAAATTCAGCGCGGTTAACAAATTATATTGATAAGTTATAAGTAGTCGGAATTTAGAAGTTACAGCTATGTTTTTGGAATTTAGAAGTTACATTGATAACTTCAAAATTAGTCCACCCTATAACTCCTGTTTACAATATATAGATGCAAACTTCATTACATTGTGCTCAATTGATTGGTTTCTTATTTCAGACACATTGGATTGGTAAGGAATACTACAAGAGAGGACCAGATGGAAATGACATTCACAAAACAAACGTTCCTCACATTAGGCTGGAATTCCGTGAAACGGTATGTGTTTACTAGTAATGATCAATATGCTTTCTCTGTTGGTTTTTTTTTCCTTGGTCAATGTTAGTTTTTCTTTTAGTACTGTATTTGATAATTTATACTGGATTAATTTGGATGGTTAGGGAATCAGAGTTAAAAATATTACTTTTAATTAAATTATTTTAATTACTTAACCAAGTAAATATAAATGCTATGTCTACTGATAGTGCTTTTTATTACTGATACCTGAACATTGTTCTAAGGAGTATACACGTTTGCGGATTTCAATTAAGTATTGGACCTAAAACTAAATAGGCAAAGGATTAAGGAACCGAACAAAATATTATTAGAACCAAAATCTACTGTAAACCTAAATATATTTTGCTCCTTGCAGATCTGGAGAGAGGAGATGCGACAGGTTTATTTGGGCAAACCCATCATTCCTGATGAAATAGAGAGATAAATTGTCGGGGGCATGCACAAATTCAATATACATGAACCAGGGAGATTGTGAATAGGTTCTTTTTCTTATTTCCTCTTCTTCCTTTTTTGTAATATGTGGTGTTCGTTCGTGTTTTCGTATTAGAATTTTGGCAAACCCGGCTTGTTCTGATGTTGACTGGACGTGTACATATGTAGGTAATATTAATTCCTCAAACCCATCCAGCATCAGAGATGAGCTGAAGATGTTATAAATTATAACGCTGCTTCGGTTTTGTGAATCCGATGCATAGTAGTATGCAGAACTCAGAGGATCATAGAGCTTATCGTTGAGCAAGGTTTACAGTTGAAGATCAACCTAGCCCTGAGAAAGTGTTTTCTTTTATTTATATGGGCCAGAATTTCAATGAGAAGGTTAGCAATAATTGCATGCATTGAGCAACTGTTGATGCGGTGATGTCTGTTGCTGCTAGAATGAACATAAGGGAGAGAAATTCTCTCAAAATTTTGACTTATAATATAGTGCCTTTTAATTGAAAGACGAGGAGCCCTTTTAAATTTTACGTGCTTGTTCAAGATGTCATGGCACTTCTAGGTGCAAACTGTGAAATTAGGCACTAAATAACATGGACAAACATCAAAATTGAATCATAAAATTATCAGGGTTGGCATGGCTTTAATAACTTTTGAATCTCTCACAAGGCTTTCAATTGTTGATAGAAATCGGATGTATATCTAAATTAATTTACTTTTTTTTTTTTTTTCCTTCTTTGGCCACCAGTCTCCCACGTGACTAATTTGGCTCGGGATACGGTAATGATGTCTCTGGTCACAAATGAATTTACTTTTATGAAAACATGAACAATTATGATTGTTCATTTAAATTATCATAAGGTGAGAGTGGTGATTTTAATGCACATGATTGCATCATTGTCGTCTTGAAGGGCCTGTTTAACTCCTTAAACCTTTCAATTTAGATGTAGCTTAACCTGATCTAGAATTTTTTTTAATAATAATGCTCTACAGAAAGGCTAAAATATAAAGTAAAAATCATCATTCTTCTTTTTCCTTAATCATCTTCTATCCTTAGTCGCGCGCCTAACCTTTAAAACTAAGAAATTTATCTTTCCCATCCTTTTTTTTAACAATACATATTACACCAATCACAGAACCGATTAACCCTATGTTTCCAATTCACGAACAATTATGTTTCCAATTCACACACAATTATGGGGTTTGAGTGTTAAGAGCTCTCTATTGTCACAATTTATAAACACAAAGTTCACATTTTTCATCTCTTCCAAAGAGTGAACAAGAGAGAGTAAGAGTTTAGGTGGAAGTGTTCTGGTCTCGGATAACCCTATGTTTCCAGTTCACACACAATTATTGGGGTTTGAGTGTTAAGAGCTCTCTATGTCAAGACATAAAGTTCACATTTTTCATCTTCTTCCAAGGAGTGAAGAAGAGAGAGTAAGAGTTTGCGTGAAAGAGAAGAGAGGAAAGAAAACACATCTATAAAAACCTACACGCGCTTCACATCATTAGTCAAAGTGATCGAAGGAGGTTTGACAAGTAAAGAAAAGTAAAACTCAGAAATTTTAGATGAAAACAAAAAAAAAGGGGACAAAAAACTGGAGTAAATCATTAAACATCAATTACACTATTACCGTGTTTTGATATTTAATGGAGCAATTCGAGCTAAAAAACCTGTCATGCTTACAAATTCTAGGAGCTCCTTGTTTATTTAATGCATCAGTATTAAACAAGTACTTGGCAAAACATAACTTAACTCATACCCGAGCCACCATCCACTTTAGAAATTGTATTAGGATAATTGCATAAATACTTGATTGATGTTTGATTTGCCAACTGATTAGTCATGTAATTAAGGTTAAGTTAACATAGGATGATAGTCATGTAATTAAGGTTAAGTTAACATAGGATGACTTGCATTATATTAAACGTTGTCAGTTGCATATTCCATAGGCATGGAGGTACGACCTCTATATCCATGCACTGCCAAAGTCGTTTCCACAAAAGACACCCACCCTATAACTAAACCTAAAACACATCAGACTAAGACTACTACCATATGCTAGCTAATTATTAGACAAACTGAACAGAAACACAAGACACTCAGCGACCTATTCTAAACTACTAGATGAAACACTAACTTCATAGAACGTACACTTGACAGTTGACACACATTTCAGCTAGCATATATGTACACACATCACACATGTTACATGATCACTGATCACTTGTTCTGATTCTTAGTGGCGAACTTGGACTCGTCAATCTCAATACCTTCCTCTTCAGCACGCTCTCCTCCTGACTTGTCCATAGTGCTCAGCCCTCCCTTGCGCCCCATTTCCTGGTACCCTTCTGCACCCAGCTGTTCCTTCCTTGTCTGCCCTCCCTTGCTCCTCCCTTCAACAAACCAAATCATACAAAACACAAAGTCAGTGTTATATTTTGTAATCCAAACACAAAAGACCACACACAAGAATGCAGACAGCCAAAGTATAAAAAAAATGATTAAAAAAATAAAGAAAGAAAAATGAAATATCTATTAAAAATGAAATGTCAGTTAAATATAAAATATAAATATACACTATTTGTATATCTATCTGAGTATCAAATAAAAAAATGATATGTATATGTGTAGTCTGCACACTGTTTGAATGTTTATGTATCATAACTGTAATAATGTTTATAACCTTGAGCAAGATGTTCCTGAGCTTGAAGGCTCTTGCCACCAGTGCCTCCAGGAACAACAGTCTCTCCCTGCTTTGCCCTCTCATCAAGCTCTTGTCGCTCTTGCTGACGAGTTGCCATTGTACCTCTTTTCTCTCTTCGGATGCAGAATTACGCGTATGTTTGATGATTGTTGTAGTGTTAGTTAACTTGAGTTTGCTCAATGCTATGCTGGAAGAAAAGGGTTTGAGCTAGGGTCTTTATATAGAGAGTGAAATGTGGGATATTATGCATATATCCATAGGGTGGTGAAATTTGAGAAATAACCAGAAGCTGACAACAGGTGAATGAGATACAGTAAGTGTGGCCATGCACTGACACGTGGAACACAGACGCGGCCAAAGCAGAAACAAGACACGCAGGTTGCGGAACTATCCAAATGACACGTAGTGCATACTGCATAGTGAACCAGCGCGATCGGTTGTGAGATATCTAGCGCGGTTCTTTCACTCACTAATGCTAATTGCTATTGCATGCAAATGATAATTTGTTAACTTGGAAGGATAAGTGGTGAAATTATGCCAATATTAATTTACCTTTCGATAATAATTAATAAGTTCTTATAAGATATTCTCTGTGTAAAATGTTATCAATTTTGAGTCACTAGTATTTAGCCCGTTTACCCGTGCGATGCACAGAGAATTTTCATTTGAATTAACTATTAATTATTATGATTGAGTTTATATGAGTATTGATATATATGAAATACTATAATGACATAATTACTAATTGTAATTATTTTCTATTGATATTTATGCATATCATTTTCGGTGTGGAGATTAATTGGATAGTTTTCCAGTTTGTAATGGCTACACCCTCTATATGATTGCTGGTATGCACAATATTGGATGTAAATGACAAGTAAAGTCACACAAAAATATAACATATGAAATAAAAGTTATTGGGCCGATTAGGGATGACTGATAGGAGATGGTTTTTGGATAGAGATTGCAGAATTTACATTGGGCCAAAAAACAAAAAAAGCCAACAAACAAACTTATCATTTAAAGACATAAGCTTGAATTTGTCCAAAAAAAAAGACATAAGCTTGAATGTTTGCACTTGCACTATAATGCAAATTATTCAGTCTAGAATAATATATCATTAAGTTGCAATACTTTGCAAGTACTAAACTTCTGCTTTCTTCTAATTGATTAGGAACTATAGGTCTCATTAGCTCAGTTAGTTCTTTTTTGGAAGGCAAACAATTCATATAAGGAGCATAAGATGTGCTAAACCCAAATACAAATAGGAAAAGCAGAAAAAGCAACCAAGCTACTTAGCTAACTCAAAGCCCAGAAGCAACAATTTCTGAATATAGGAAAATAATAGAGCAAAACATAAATGACAGTTCCATGGCTAAAGACCAATTCAATACACCCCCACCCCCCTGCCTTTTCTCTCTTTTGATCCTATTATACATCCACTATCTACATCTGACCATTTCCCCAAACAACATAGCAGAAACAACATTATTTTCTACACCCAGTTAATTGTCTTGTTCAAAAGCACGTGTAGACCAGCTCCTTAATTTTCTGAAAAATGGGAGAGGGACTTATCAATTAGGCACTGTGGAACATAGCAATTAAAGAGAGCACCATATGCCTTCTCAGTTTTGTCTTGTTCCTTCAAGCTGTTAAAATAGCTTTCTGCAGAAGAAAACCCATGAACCTTGCCAATGAGGTCCAAGTGCACCGCATGTTCAGTAGGAGAAAATATGCACACACCATTCTTATTCATCCACTCAGATACCTGCAGCCATTAAGCAACATAACTTCAAGAACAACAATAAATAAGCAATTAGTTATTTCAAATTTCAAACAGTCCAAAAATGGTGTCTTTACATCACAATAACTGAAAACAAACCAAACTTTCCAGTTTCACATACATCTTATTTTGAATCAGTTGCAACACATGTTCGAACAATAAATCAGAAGTGTGCCATAACTATTCATGTAACTCATCAGAACTTACCCACCATAATAACTTCTTTTTTGACATCAAACATGACTAAAAATGGCACTAAGCAACAACCTTTCACTAACTTGAATCATGTTTTCCTTTGACATATATATATATATATATATATATATATATATATATATATATAAATTCGTGTGAGAAGAGAATCACTACCTGATCCTTGAATAAATTGCACACATGTGAATTTTGCTTAGACTCCCAACTCAGAACTTGGCTAGTCAAACAGCCAAGAAAAGCTTCACCTATTTAAGAAGATAAAACCAACCCCTCAACCGAAAACTACTGCCAAGAAGCAATGTGTCCACTTGACATGGTTCAACCATCAGCTAAAGAGACAGTCATAGCTAGCATCATGTGCTCCTCATAACTCTCAGGAACAATGGGGTCTGTGGCAGTGGAATTTACCCACAACAGGTGCCCCATAGTAATACAAAAATCAAATATACTAATAAAAAATCAAATAAACTGGAAAAATTAACCACAACAGGTGCCCCATAGCAACATGATTTTGGTTAGTGTCAAAATTATGCAACCTTTCATTGATGTAGCAACAGATAATGGAATGTATGCAGTTTGAAAATTTACAATTGTTTGAAACTTTATTTTTGAACTCTAATTCCTAATTGTATTCACAATATCAGGATGAGAAATCATTGTCAACTATTTCTAGATGTATTATAGAAATGAGATGGTGAAATGTAGATTGTAATCTGATTTTTATTGATTCAATGGTAACTGTAAAATATATAGATAATGAGAGCAATAACAGAGTTAGGAGGCAAACTACGTACCTAAGCATCTAATTACAATAACAAACTTCTAACTTGCTCACTAATTGTAAGTTGTAACTAAAGCTAATAACGGCTTGGTGGGTGGAGACTTCACTTGACAAAATGAAAATTAGAAGTGTTATTTCACAGTACTGCCAAACCTGAATCATTTCTAAAAGTTCTTGTTTTTCCAAGGCCCTGATCGCTCATAAGGCAACCTCCATATTCAAAACATGTGCAGTCACCACCGAGAAAAGTAGGCAAATTGCTGTAAAATCAAACAATCAAATATAAGAGTTTCTTTAAATGCAGAACCTCACAAGAAGAGAAGTAGATTAGGAAGGCTGCAACGGAAACTAAACAAAAATAAAGTTTCAAATCACTTACCATGTGAAAAAAATAAGGTTGGAAAGGTAAACATGCAGAGTAAATGGTTTAGATGTAAACAATTTATGAGGAATTGAAGTAATAATCATGTACAAAATCTTCACCATTCACCTTTTTTTTTAAGAAAAGAAATTCATTGATATGGAATAAATTTTGGGTACAAACTCTCCAAGTAAGTTAAAAGGTTCAACATGACAAAAATGAAAAAGATACAGTACTTGAACAAAAACAGAATAGAACAAAAGAAAAGCAGAAAAAGAAAAGGAGACAAAATGGATTAAGAAGCCTAGGTTCAGTGTGCAGTATATACTCCTTGTGTTACCACGATCCCAGTCGAAAAAAAACTCTACAGCACACATCACCACAGCATCTCAAGCCATGATAAAAACCAGAGGACAGCACCCGCGAGTCAAAGCTGTGCAACTTCCTTCCCTCATAATAGTAATATACTATCTGAATTTAACACTCTCTTGAAAGAGAGCCCAAATAAGATAAATCATTTTAATCCCTGACTTGGCAAAAATGACCTGCATTGCTGTTTGCTTCCTAAAAAGACAATAATATACCAACTCATTAGTATGTCTATCAACATAAAAAAACAGCACAAGCATCCAGAGCATTTCCATAATCTTGAACAGCCAAAGCATACTACATGCGTTCACAAGCTTCATGGATAACATCACAACGCATTGCTTTTAATCTCTCGTGTTCATTCACCTTTTTACTGCCTATTAAGTTGCAAAAGAAGAAAAATTAATAACAGTGTCAGAAAATCTTAAACCAAAGTCAGATTAGATACTGATAAGAGATAGGTGAATAAATGCCCAACATCTTAATATGGAATAAGAAACATACTTCACAACATATTTAACAGTCTAAAAAAGAAATAACTTAATAAAAGGGAAAAATGAAGGAGAAAATCGCTTAACTAAGTAGCCTATAAAAGATTAAATGCAGTGAAAAATTAGAAACAATTCAAAAGAAGAATAGGCGGTGAAGCCCACCCCTCTTAAACACTGAGCATGCATATGACACCCAACATTTGAGAGAAGAGTCCTAAATCCAGCTATTTAGACCAGCAGGAAGAACATAACTTACAACTTATAATAACAGGAGCTCATTTCTATCACCTAAATCCAAAGCTGAAAGAGAAATGAATCACAAAAGATGATGATGAAGGAGCATGAAAGCCATTTGATATATATATAGATAGTGTTAGGAGCACAGTAACATATACCAATTCATACATCAAAACGACTTACAAATAGACATAATAATAGATTAATACAAAATACACTTCAGAGATGATGTCTATAGCTCAATCTTCAACATGGATAACCTTAATTGCTTAGTAGACTTCTCAACATCTGCCTTCTTCTAGTGAAAAGGATCTTAAACTCATGTGAAGAAGCTCTGAAACTTCCAGTGTTGTGACAAAAGCAAAATATGTGATTTTGTAAACCTTCCCTGGATATGGCTTGGAAGGTTCAGCAGTAGGGGACATCTCCTACTTCCTAATAACCCCTGCTTTAATCTTCCAGGCTACTCTACCAGGGCATAAACTTTGAATGGAACTCATGAGTCCAGACATGGTGCAATGAAACCAGAGAGATCGGTGAAATCAGTGCAAATAATAAAGGAGATATTTTCAAACAGACTGAGAGAGGAAATGTCGTGATTGGAAGTTCACAGCAAGGGGGTATTTATAGCAAAAATTATCAACTACATTGACAGAACCATACCAATAGCACATGTAGGTAATCAGAATACAAAAGTGTAAAAGTAGTACGAAAATTAATTGAGAATTGGATTGATACTGACCATTTGAACACAGATCAACCTTTGAAGATGCATTCAAACCCAAGACTTGTCCAACTAAGGAGAAAGCATGGCGAAGGAACAGTAGACTTCGGCGAAGATAAATGAATCATCAGATCAATCTGAAAAAATGACGTGATAGATTGGTCAATAGTGGGTAAAAACGAAGTTCAACACGGGAAGAAATCTAGGGTTCTGACTAAGGAAAATAGAAGGAAATCCAAGCAAGGGGAGAGAGGGTAAGGCAACACGCCATTGCCAGCTAGGGTAGATTTGAGAGAGGAACATAGTGGGTAGAGATGAAGAGCCAACACGCCATTGCCAGCTAGGGTTGGTTTGAGAAAGGGATGAAAGCGTAAGCGAAAACCACGTCGTATCCCAAAGTCGATTAGTGAAAAAAATAATGAATAGAAAGCCAGATGGCGGAAGCTCATTTACTGTTTCTTATGAATAGTAGTTGAAGAATAAGATGTAGTAGATGCTCAAAACCATAGTTTTGAAGTTTTTATATGCCTAGCTAGCATTAAGCCAGATGACGATCTTGCCTACACATAAAACGATCTCTTTAATTTTAGATCCTTGAATTTCAACAACAACTATATATATTGTTTAGAAGACGGCCGTTAAGAGAATACAGAAGTGTTTGCTGAATATCTATAATAAAGAAATAAAAAAAAAATAAAGTGTATGATTGTAGTTTTAAAAATGAGTGTATGATTGTTAATATTGAGTGGTTTATTTATGGGGATTATTAAGAAGATAAGGTTAGAATATGATGAATTGATGATCATTTAGGGTTGTTCGAAGGTATCATTGAAATATGTAAGACTTAATTGTATTTTTAGTCTCTGAAATATGATAATTATGTGATTTGACTCTCTAATGTATAAAACGTGTTATTTTAGCCCATGAATTTTTAATTCATGCAAATTGGGCCCAACGGTTAATTTTTTATCCAATTACCAACAGGTAACCTATGTGGAGTTCAATGACATGAATTTGATAATGTGTGCTACAAGATTCCGTGTCATATTTTTCTTTTAAAAATAACTCCATTTTTTTCTTTTTCTTTTAATTTTGGAAAATGCTTGGTGGTTCGAACAGTTTATATACAAATGCAAACGAATTACTATTATTGGTGGGAAATTTCATCATATTTGAGGCAACCATCCGTCTTTTTCTTTTAAGATTCTTATATTTCTTACCTAATCCCTTAGATACTAACTAACATTGCTCTAGTGAGGCGAACCACCGTTCTTGAGATTTGGTCCGGCCATTTCCGGCACGATGGTTTGCCTCACAAGAGGGACTATTTCTGGAAGTTACGCCGACGAGGGACCAAAACCAACTTTCACTTAGAGTTCAGGGACCATTTTCATATTTGTACCCTTGTTTTTATAATGCCATGCCAAGCATAAGAGTTGTCAAACTTGTAACTTCTATCAAGAACTGAATCACTCTCTAGGTCAGAGCTTGTGGTAATAAGACTCTCAACAAGCTTCCCAAGCAATGTCTTCAATTCATCTTGTGGTTTTTTTCTTTTCTTTTGATAAGCAAATAAGCATATTTATAGAGATACTAGGGGTATCTCAATCCAAAGATCACAAAAGTATACTCAACACAAGACAAACTTTAAAGACATAATCTAATGCTCAAAGGTAAAAAAGGGTACAACAAAGAAACGTGTGACTGTATCTCTCGGCTAGTATTGCTCCAGAACGGGTTGGAGATAATCATCAGGCACTAGTCACAACTAAAACCCAGTCTCCACAAATACCTGCATAAAAGATTCTCATAGGCAGCCAAGGCAGTAAACTGGGTTAGCATGCCATTCACACATTGAGAATTGAAACTTGCTTGACTTGGCCCTCAACCAATTCCAAGCCCTTAGCTGGGCAAGCTCCAGCACCCTCACAGCATCTTTTTCTCCACTTGTGGTAATAATAAGTGTTGTTGTTGATGGTAGTCTACATTTTAGTTAAGGTATATTTGTCTGTGACAAGATGTGGGACCAGATGTTGTAACATTGTGGATGTAACATTTGTCCATGCGGAGCTGTTGCGTGTTTATTCTAGAAGCTTTGGATTGTTTTACGTGATCAACAAGCTAGAGATTTTGAAAAAGTTTCCGTGTGCTATCTGAAATATATTAAAGTGTAATCAAATCTGCTGAAGAGGATTTAATTTGTTTAAATTGTGAAAGTGGTTATCTTTTGTTCAAATCTTATTTGATAAGCAGATTTGTTACTAGTTTAAAAAATTTGTTCCAAATCTGTTTTGTGGACTCTATTTTCGTGCAAGCTCATTGAAGATCAAGACCTGAAGAACGACTATTTAAGAAGGCTTAACACTAGTTGCTAAGTGTGCGTTGGGCACCCAAGGATTGTGTTTTTAGGGTTGTGTTTTGTGAGTCATAGTTCTGTTATTTTGTACACCACTATATTGCCTCCATTAATCATTATATGACATAGAGTTGGTTTGTTTTAGTTGAGGTGTAATAAGAAATAGCAATGATAAATTAAAAAGCATTGACCTTTAATCCCCAAAATCCCATGAATTGAAATTTGACAGCAACTTTCCAGATTCCAAATTAGAAAAACTGCAACATATATATAGTTGCAACATATTAGATTTTTTTAATTGAATGAGTGGTATCTTAATTAGAAGCTAAAGTTATACAGGTTTTCCTAATTCCATGTTAGAATAAAACTGCAAGTCTGCAACTTTTATTGATATATCGAAAAATTGCAAGTCTGCAACTTAATTCCATTTCCTTTCTTTTAAGGGCTTTTAGATTTTGCAGAAATTACAAAATAATGATTCATAAACACTCCTACAGTAAGGACATAAAAAAAACACCTTTTGTGCGGATTTTCCTTCACATTTTGCTCCGGATTTTTCTTTGGAAATATTCGAAAGAAAAGTTTGTAAGAAAATCCGCAGAAAAGTACTATATTCGATGAAATTAAATCTGAAGTAAAATTTTCAAGAAAAATCCGCACGAAATTAAATCCGAAGTAAAATTTGCAAGAAAATGGGTATTTTTTATTTGGGAGGAGTTTATTATGGTCATCTAAAAACTTGTGCAAGGTTGCACCAAGCACTTTTGACCTATGGTAGCAGGTTTTGCAGGTAATTCCCATTTTTTTAAAATACAAATATTTAATATATTATGGTATAATTAGGGAAATAGATAGTGAATGATTATAGTTAAGTGGGTGTGGTAACAATTCTTCACTTCCAGAAATTCATCTTCATCATCCATCTTCTTCATTCCCCAGATTTTGGAAAAAAAAAATTGGATCAAGAAATCAGTGGGTTTTAACACCACCGTAATTCTTCATCTTCCCCAAACAAATGGCAAAAGAAAAGCTGAAGGGAAGAAAAATATGAAAAAATCAAAATCCAAATACAATAAATGCAAATAAAACATTTGATAGAATCAGACTGAATCACTCTTGTAACAAAAAAAAATGTAAGAAAAAAAAAGACTGAATCACTCTTCACTGATTATGTGATTCCTCAAGATTCAGAACCTTCATCCTGCATTATGATGATAAATAAAATTAGACTCAGGCCGGAAATCACAACAACAAAAATCAAATAAAATAAGATAATATATTTATTACTAATTATATACTTCAACAGGTATGAAATATGAATAAATATATGATTGTTTGCATATTAATTAAATAATATGAACATAAATGGTAAATCACGTACGCAGAATCAGTAATGATTGATTAATTAAATTAAATTAAATCAAAGTCAGAACCTTATTTTCTTCATCTCTGTGATTGTGACCTGGGATGATTCCTCCTACGACTACGTACAATATTTCTGTAATTAGGAAGGGGAACATGACCTTCATCGATCATCTTCAAATCTTCCACCAGCTTCTCATAGTGAATTTTTATTTCGTCCACAGTTTTCCCTCCTCCCACTGCACTGGCTATTTTCTCCCACCGATCTGGGGTTTTCTCGTCAAAAATGGCCAAAGCATTCTCAAAATCTTTATTTTCCTTTGACGTCCAAGTCGAAACTGAGGCCATTGTAGCAATACTAACGTAAACGTTGATGGATAATCAGTATTATAATTTATAATAGAGTAATGGGTGAGTAAGGAGAGGGTCACTGCTACCCTTTATATACTAATGATGATGAAGAACCTGAGGTTTTAGAAAGGGCGTGAGTAACGCGTAGACCTAGCTAACCTGACCTTATGCACTGATTTTGGCAGTCATTAGACTCAGAAGGAAAACTGTTCCAAAAATCAAGGGTTCTTATGCAGAAAACCAATTCGAATTAATGTAAACCCAATCAGTCCCAATCCAATTATGCATACCATACCATATAATATAATCATTATATTCCAAAGATAAATATGTAACCGATTACAGCGTATCTTGGTATTACTCTACCATACCAAAAAGGAGTGATTGAGGGTATAGTGGAAAATGTTTCAATTTTTTTGGTAGATAGATAATTCTTGTTGTTTTAATTAAAATAATACCCTCATTTTACATTTTTTTTAACATCGGAATTTAAATTGTACACGCCAGTGATTGAACTCTGGATCTTCCCCTTCCCCTCCCAACTCATATCTATGATTCGGGAAACCCTCATTTTACTTTAATAAGGAATGATTCATTTTGTTTTAAAAAATAATAATAAATTAACGTTCTAATATAAAATGTCATAATTTAATTATAGTTTCATATAAAATTTATATTATTGCATTTTAATTTTTTTTGAATTAGTTATGAAAATATATATAAAGGGCAAAAGAGTAACTATATATACACTCTTTTATGACTCTCACTTTTCATTTCATTCCCTCTCCTTTTTCTCTCAATCCAAACAACTTTAAAATCATTTCATTTTTCCTTTATATTCTTTCCTCTTATATCCATTCCTCTCATATTCAACTCTGCATCCAAACAGAGCATAAATCATGGGAAAAGACATGTATATTACTCATGCATAATATTAGTCTTATAATGTTTTTGGAAAATTAAGTGGGGGCAATTGCCCCCACCTTTTAATGTGTTAATCCTTGAACACCACCTTCCATCACTATCATCACGGTCACTTCTACCATTGCTATTGTCATCATCATCACAACTACCATTGTCGTTGTCGCCATCACCACCACCACCAACTAACTCCATTGCCATCATCACCACCGGTCATTGTCACAACCATCCTTCGCCACCGCCACTATCACCCTACAACACTGCAGCCACCACCACCACGACCTTCACCATCGCCTCCACCACAAACTCTCTACCACCACCACCACTACTATTGCCACGACCACCCTCCATCATCCACCATCATCTCTACTACTACCACTATTGCCTACCAAATATGTGTACCAATTTAAACGATATAATGAGTTATAAAATGTATGACAAACGCATAATATTAAATTTTTATCTGACCTTATACTATCAGGTTAATATTATATAATATATTTTAAAATTTTGTTAGCTTAATTTCACTTTTAGTCCATAATGTAACACATTCATGTTATTTGGGTCTTTGTTTAAAATAAGCAATTTTGAACCAAAAAAAAACAATTTGTGCAAATTAGACAACAACCTAATTATAGGACCCAATCAGCAAAAATTGATCTTAGATGAACGAAAATACTCATTTTAAACAAAGGAAACCTAAGTGTAACCCAATGGTAAATAATGGCCCAAGCTCCATCATATCCCATTATTTTACCTCGGTATTGTTTCTTTTAAAATTTTGGTTGAATAGAATGAAAAGAAAACTAATCATCTAATAAAATTGGTTTAATTGTATTTTTAGTCCTTGGTGTTACACTTGGGTTTCCTTTGTTTAAAAATGAGTATTTTCGTTCATCTAAGATCAATTTTCCTTATAACATGAAAAATCCTAAATTCATGATCGTAAACTCGATGTGTGCATAATGCAACCACCCATTTGACAATCCTCATATTAAATGAATCGGAGTGAATTTACAATTAGAAAATTAAGACTTTATTCATATTACAAGACATGAAAATCATACCTCAAAGGCCCGTAAATTAAAAGTGTGGGTGAATGAATTGAATAAATGAAACCACGACCTGAGCTGAGCAACGGAAACGCAAGTATTTATACCCGGTATTTTTTGATCCATTGGTGATATGTTTTGGCTTTCGGACGATAAAACTCAAATAAGAACAGTGTTAAGTAGGTTGATAGCATGTGTGTTAAGTGTTAACATTATCATTAGCTACGAATCTGTATCTGCACTCACTTGCGTTAAACATTTTTATCAAAAACCCAATAGAAAGGAATAAAAACAACCTTAACCAAAACCGAGTAATAGTAAAATTAAACAAAGCCTCAGACACTCTGTTCGGAAGTTAATCCTTCCAATCATTTCAGAGATCATTGCAAGCCTACGTTAATCATCATTGGCCAAATCAAATTTCACAAAATATAAAATAAAAAATGTGATGAATAACGACACATTGATAAGAGTTAAAACTAAATACATTCAAACAGAACATAAACTTAAACATCAAAATCAAACGGATGTGAAACAAAATAAACCTGAACGTGATAATAGTAATCAATAGAAAAAGCAAAATATTTGACGAAACAGAATTACATGAATTTAAGAACAAAAGCATAAAGAATGAATGTGACTATGTGAGAGACAAGAGAAAACAAAACTTTCGACAAGAGAAGCTGCTGCTGTTGCATTTGTTTGGTTAAATAGGCGAATCGAAAGGAGATCGAGGGTTTCGTTCTGGTGGTAAAATAGTAATTTAAGATTCAAAGAGGCCCATATGTTGAGCTACATGGGCTGGGATTATTTGCTTCAGACCCAAAAGAATTTGCACATCCTGAAAAATTTCTTTCCAAAATATCTATACAACTCTATAAAAAATTAAACTTATAATTTTTTCAAAAAAAAATTTGGTTTTTATACTTTCAGAATTTCAACTTTTAAATTTTTTTAAAAAAATGTTTCTAGAACTTCAAATCCTTGTAGCTATAATTTTTTCGTTTTCAAATTTCAAATTCTAGAAGTGTAAAATTTATGTCGTTGTGAGTTCAAGTTTCGATAAAGTTTAAAAAAAAATTGATAAAGTAATTTTTTAGATTTTTTTCACTTTTGAGAGTTCGAGTTTTGGAAGCTAATTGTTATTTTCAAAAGTGTAAACTTTTAGTTGCTGGAAGGTTAAATTCTAGGGGAAATTATAGATCATTTTGAATAATAGAGGGACAGTTAGTGTTATAATGATAAATCTTAGGGGAGGTCAGCGCAATAATAATAAACCTAAATGGAGGTTAGTGCAATGTTTCTAATAAAATAAGGGTGGTTAATATCTTGTTAAATAATAGAGGGAGGTCAGTGCAATAATGATAAACTTCAGGGGACGTCAGTGCAATTTGCCCTAAATTTCTAAAGGTGTATCAATAAAAAATATATATTTAGGGGACATATGAGTTGGGGAGGGGAGAGCAAGGTTCAAAGATCAATTCCTGGAGGGTATAATATATTTTTCCGATGTAAAAAATAAATAAAAAATAATTATATTTTCAAAAGTTTAAGTTGCTAAAGCTAATACTTTTATTTCACAAATTGTAAAATATTTGCTATCAAAAGTTCAAGTTTCACAAACTATTTAATATTTCGTGCTATTTATTTCATTTCTGGAAATGGAAGTGTAAATTTTTTTCTTCCAAAATTTTAAGTTGTGAATGTTATTCATTTTTTTTAATGAAAATAATGAATTCCTACAAACCAATGCAAAACAATTTTTAGCTAAAAATATGTGAAAGTGAAAAAACACATTTTGGAATAAGTAACGAATAGTATAAAGGGTAGAGGAGTAACACAACTTTTTTTTGTGTGCAATCAAGCACAAGGGATGGAGAGAGGTAGTGGTGGTATGGTATGGGGAGGTGGAGGTGGAGGAGGTTGACATTAGAGAAGTGGTGGGGTTAGGTCCTAATACTATAAAGGATAGATTTGGGCCAACAATGTAAACACTAATTTTTTAAATTTAAATAAGATCTCAGTATATTTTTGGTCCTTGAAATTGTAAAGGGAATCAAATTGGGTCATAATTTTTTTTTGAAATGTAATTACTGAAATATTTTTTTAATCAAATTAAGTCATTTTGTTCTACTTTGCTTTCCAAAAAAAAAATTGTTCCACTTTGATCGAATTAACAGTCCAGTGGTGAGCCAAGTCAGTAGATGGTGTCCACGTGAAATTTTTTTGCATCAATTTTAGTCCTTGTAAAAATTTTAAATCATATTTCTAATCCCTCTTCTTCCACCACCATCGTCTTCCTCTTTCACCACCATCTCCTTTCTCTTCCACCTTCATGCTCGAGATCGATTGTTTTGTAGACTGTCTAGCTCGAGAATAGCGGCGGTGGGCTGGTGGCTAGATGCGGTGCTCGTCGGGAAAAATGGGGAAAAAGATTGGAACTTGCAGCCTCCTTGCCTTCTTCACAATGTTGCCAAAGGCTCTGCTCATGGAGCTCATATTTGAAACCAGCAGAGAGAGGAAGATGTGAAATGCAATAATACAACACAAGAAATGGGGAGGTTTGGATTTTGTTCTTGTAAAACTTGAGTTTTCAAACGATTATAAGTATTCAAAATGTTTTCGCAATCGTTTGGTGCAGCGGATAAGTGTGTAAAATAATAAACGATGAAATACAAAAAATATATCCTGGTTCACTCATAAACGATGGGGCTACGTCCAGTTCTTGGCTTAACTAAGATTTCACTAAACAAGTATCAACGACTTCTCCAACACCAAGTATTAGACAAGACTTCTCCCAACCAAGTATTCTGCAGAATTTCTCCTAACCAAGTGTTAGACAAGACTTCTTCCAAACAAGTATTCTAAGGACTCCTCCATTACAAAGTATTGTTCGGGACTTCTCCTAAGTTCTTTGTCAAGATCATTTGGCTCAACAAGGTTCTCTTATCACAAGAGGGATAGTAGAAAATGCTAAGCTCAAGAACTACAAAGTGTTTGATAGGATTTGACTCTGGTGTATACTTTGAGTTCAAAATCTAGAGAGATTTGAGTATATTGATTTGACTCTTAGGAATTACTCTCAGACAATGTGAGGGCTTTTCTTTCTTGCTTGCTTGATGAAGATGTTTGCTTCAAAGAAAGAAAGTTGATCAACGGTGAAACTCAATTTCTTACTTCTGAAAATCTCCAGGTCCTCCTTTTATACTTCAAGTGCTTCTAGGGTTTGTTGATAGCCGTTGGAGCGTGTAGAGCACTTTGAGTTCTAGGCATTGGATCAAACGGTCTTCTCGCCAGGTGCATTAAATGCACTGTATCCTTTTGCTGAGGCAGGTGGCTACAAAATGTAACTTGTTAGTTGGTTGGTAGCACATGCAACATCGTTCCAGTCCTTTGTGAGAGAAAGAGGAAACTTGATTTTGACAACGTTGTACTTGTTTCCTTGATCAGTGTGCTTTGTATAGTATCACGTGATTCTTTGCACTTGACTTTCTCCTCAAGAATGTCAGAGAGATATCTTCAATTTGAACATGACACTTTTTCTCTAGACATTGTCTTCATTGATCAGCTTTGAGATAGACGATGAGAATCTTCATTGAGTGTAGTCTTCTCTTTCGTTAGACGATCTAGCAGATTTGACTTTCTTTTGCTTGTACAGTCTGTCTTGTAGCTTGAACTTTTCTTCTTGTAAATTGAACATCTTCTTGCATTGTCTTGCACTTTGGACATCAGACGATAAGAGATGTGAGTCATAAGTGTTGTTTCCTGAAATATAATTCATATGAGTTTTTAATCATTACACTTATACTCTTGAAAATTATTATTACTCAAAATATGATAAACGATGTATCTAGCGTTTGAACTTAACAAGATGATGGTAGATGCTGTTATTTTGTGAGGAAAGAAGAACAATCTATAGTGGTGATAGGAAGAGAGAATGCTCGAGAAATGAGAGATTATGATGAGAGTAAGATTGAGAAATCAATTGATGTACTGTAGTGGAATTTAATTCCCATGGACTTAAAACACAATTTATTTATAGGCTTAAAGGGTCAAATGACCCTGAAATTACAAAGGGAATCAGTTCCAAGACCTAATTTTTTTTTACATCAAATAGGGTCCCTAAGAATTTTTTTTTTTAATTCAGTTAGGACAAATGGTGTCAGATGGTGATGTGGCTTCAATTTTAGCCTACTCAGCTTTTCCACATGACATTTAATTTTTTTTTAAATAATTAATTCAAAAACTTAAATTTTTTATTCCAAGTCATAACTTAAAAATATAACTTTAATGTAATCTCTAAAAAAACCTAATCAAATCAATACTAATCCCTAATCAAATCAATACTAATCCCAAATCCAAACCAGAAATTCACCTTGTTCTTCAGCAAGCCCCTTCTTTCTCTTCCCCTTCTTCTCCTACAAGTAGAACCCAACCACACCACCACCAGAACCCACACTCAACAACAATACCACCTCCCATAAACTCAACCTTCTTCTTCCCTACCAACAACTCAAACCACCACAATTACAACCCTTCACCATGACCCCCAGCCACCACATCGACCCAAATAGCCACCTCTCCACCATCAGAACCACTTCACTTCCACCCCCAATCAAACCTTCCCTAATCAGAAAATGAAGATGAAAGAAAACACAATCATGGACTTGCAAACCCAAACCAAAACAGAATTAGACTAATCCCTTCCTCTCCCCACTTATTCCTCTTTCTTTCCCCCAATCCCTCCTCCTCCACCACCCCGCCGCCGCCACTAAATCTTCTTCACCGCCACTTCACTTTCTTTTCCTCTCGTTTCAAGAGAATCTTACCTCCTCCACCTCTTCCTTTCTTCTCTTTTTAGCCGATCAACAACACCATAGCTCAGATCTGAAACACATCTGTGTCCGGCGCTTTGCATGTGGGTTTGATCGGCGGCGGCGAAGTGTGGTGGTTGTTACAGTGGGTGCAGACGCGGTGATAGGCTTATGACATGACGACGGCGCTGGTAGGGGAGAACCGGAGAAAGAAAACGACGAATGGAAAGGAGAAGAATGATGAAGCTCGCCGATCCCGGTGGAAGCACGACATCATCGCCTTCGATGAAGCTTGTTGGAACCAGGGTGGTGGGTGCAGTAGTTTCCATCGATGGAGCAATGGTTATGAGAGAGGTGGTGGAAGACTGGAAGTTGCAGTTTTGATGTGGTGGTGGTGGGAGGAGAATTAAAAAAATTGAAAAAGAAATTAATCCATGAGTTGGAATTAAAAAATAATTTTTAATATTTTTTCTAATTAAAAAAAAAATTAAAAAGCTACGTGGAATTGCTGACTAGGAAAAAATTGAAGGCTGGTAACATTTGGCCTTAATTGAATGAACTTTTTTTTCTAGGGACCCAATTTGATGCAAATTTTTTTTAGGTCCTGAAACTGATTCCCTTTGTAATCTCAGGGGTCATTTGACCCTTTAAGCCTTATTTATATGATTATTGTAATCATACATGTACTTCGTCAAGCAAAGGATAAAAATTGCTGGTTATAGACTGAGGAGGAGGAGGAAGAGGAAGGGAATGAAGGAGCTAGGTTGAGGAGTGCGGGAAAATAATTATGAGATAAAAGTTGTGGTCTGGAAAAATTTTGGGTAGAGTGGTGGGAAGGAGGGACTGAAAATATAATTTAAAATTTTTACAAGGACCAAAATTGATTTAAAAAAAAATCCACGTGGACACCATCTGCTGACTAGGCTCACAACTGAAATTATTTCAGGGATTAAAATTTAAATTATTTTTTCCAAAGATTCTATTTAATTCCCTTTACAATCTGAATCTGACACTAAAATCATATTTAAGCTTTAAATAATTTTAAAAATCGGTTAACATGTGGTAGGAGTTCAAATGACCCTTGTGCAAGATTGGAAAAAAAAAAAACTTGTGCTCTAAAGGATAATAAAGTTCTATAAACAAAGGTAACTAAAATATAAAAATATGATAAAAATAGACATTTCTAAAGAAAAAAAGAAGATAAAAAGATGATGTACTGATTGTGTAAAGTTTTTTACACCGTTAACCAATTAGATTGTAAGATGTGTCACGTCAATTAATGAAATCAAATAAAAAAGTAGATTTTTTCATATCCTTGAAATCTTATTAGTTGAAATTTTACACGGTTAGTGCATAGAATTAAACTAAAAAAAAAAAGAGTGACAGGGGATTTGGTGCTATCATAAAGGATGCTGAAATGGAGTTTTTGTGGTTGCAGGGGCAATGTCCATTATCTGTGCAATCTCTTTGATAGATGGTTTGGCGTTTTTATTTGCTTGTATTGAATTTACACGCATGCACTTGTGATTTATATGTATATTTATCACACAAATGCCGAAGTATGAACTTGGACACATAGCTTTACTTACATATTTGACATCTTCATGTCACATAAAAAATAAAAAAATAAAAAGAACTGGACTTTGTCCATTTATATTTATTACAACATTGCCAAAAATATTTGATTCCATGTATCTGGAACTCCAGGCAAACACCAGTGTATGCAATCTGCATTTAGTGGGTTAGCCCTTTCCTCCTGAGTTAACATCTTACCCCCAGTTTCAGTGTAAACTGATGAATGACCATCAATCCTGTACTCTGAGATTTGTGTGATGTTGATGACAGTCACAGGAACTTTCATTTTCTTCACCACTTTGGCCAGCACACTCATCATACCCTTATTAGAACCACTTCCCCAGTGATTCTTCTTCTTTACAGGCATTGTCTCATTGAAACATTTAACACCATCCTTGTTGCCCCAGTCTGCACTTCTGAAAACATATCACATTTAAATTGTTAGAAAATTAGAATCATCATCTTCTTATGTCTAGATTTCACTAAATTTCAGTTTTTTTCTTTCTAATCTTGCTTGACAAGTGAATGTTTGTAAATACTTGTAGAATTGATTCTAAAGCTAAAATCAATTCTGGTGAGAAGCTTTTGTTAGTAGCTTCAGGTGTCAGAATGGATTCTGAAGACTGAAGAAAGAGAAATTGATCCAAATGCTAATAAAACATAAGTTGTTATAGAAAGCTGAAACTTGAAGTTTGGTAAAGAAAGAGAGACAGAAAGATACTTTGTGTGTGCAGGGGACATAGTAGTGAAGAACACCCGGGTTTTGTTTGGATTGATTGTGGAGTCTACCCAATTGGCCCATGTTCTCAAACCTAGCTTGTAAGCAACTGGTGTATCCAGTTCTTCATACCCTTGTTCTCCATTGGCAAATGAACCCCATCTGCAATTAAACTATACATTAGACAGCATTTCAACCCTGTGGTTAAAGATCAAATCTTGTAAAAAAAGTGAGTAATGATACTTAGACACCAAATAGCGCAGATGACCAACAGAATCACAAACACACTATTTTTCTTTCTATTTTGCTCGTCTTATCACATCCATTATTTCTTGGTTGTTTTCTTTTCTCACTTTGAATACCTGTTAGATGTCTGCACTATACAAATGTCTATGAATCATTTCTTTCAAGTAATGCTAGACTCAAAGAGTACTTACAGTGCGTTAACCCTGAGACCACTCATCCACCAAACATAGGTGTTGAAAACAAGGATGTCCACTCCTGTCCAGTTTTTGGCACGCTCAGTGATTTCATCCACTTTGATTATCCTCTTCTTGGGATCTCCTATGATACGAATGTCAGTGTTGGACTCAACAAGAAATGGGGCCCAATAGAATTCTATGGTAGCATTATATTCCTACAAGAATTAGCTTTGCTTTTCAGCTCAGTGTCCTGATATCAAAGAGTTAAGCAATATGTTCAACTCAAAAAAAAGTTCCTAGGAACTATTCTTGTGTGTTTTTTGGCAATTATATTCAGAACCATAAGAGCATCTATTAGAGTTTGAAATGCTTGAATATTTTGACCATTTACTCAATATATCATTTACCTTGGCTTTGAAGACTGAATGAATACGCCCTCGTTTCATTGACTTTTCCTTTTCAGGTATGATACTTTGGACCAAACAGACAAAAGATTCCCATTGGTTTCTTTGCAGTGAATCCCCTACAAATAGCAGCCTCTTTCCTTGAAGCTTCTTGAGGGCTAGCTCTGGATTAAATCTACCAAATATATAATGCGTGTTTGATTGCATCAGTGTTGTGAGAATTGATTTTGAATAGAGTTGATTTCGGTAAAATTGATTATGCTCAAAATGAATTGAAACGAGTTAAAAGTGAAGTGGTTTATGTTTTGATACATTTATGAAAAAAAGTGATTTTTGTAGGAATAATGTTGTGAAATCCAGTTGTAAAATCTCATAATTGATTATGTTAACACATAAGCTACTCTCTCCGGCTTCTATGAGAGATGACTCTCAAGGATCTATATTGTCATACAAAAGTGATTTTATTCACTGAGAATTGATTCTGGGGTTCCCACTGGAGAACCAAACATGCACATAGTAAATTTAGACAGACCTCAATGGTAAAAATAGAAAGATGAATAGAACATGTTGAAGGGTGAGACTCACTGGGGAAAGGTACAATCTTCTGGCTGCCACTCCCAATGGAGGTAGTCAGAATCTTCCCTTCCATTCTTGACACAAGAGTATTGTCTATCTATGTAAGGACAGCTAGTATCTGAGTACAAAGGCCTTATTGAATGGTTAAAAACCCATTTTCCATTAGCAAGATTACACTCCTCTGGATCAAAATCAAACCTATCATCATTCCATGAGGCATTTACAAGCACATCCTCTACTTTTCTCTCATCTGTTGGTCAACCACATTATGGGAGATCACTGCATTAGAGCCAAATTAGTAAGAAACAACGATAGTTATGGCATTGGTGAAGTTATAACTTACTAGATTTTGGTTTATTGTGCTTTCTAGGACATGTTTTGAACTTGAAAATAGAGCTTGAAGATAGGAAGCTGAGTCTCTCTGCATACAACACTGCTATGAAGAATAGAGCACAGGTTGTGGTGATAATGATGGGCAGAGGAAGCTTTCCTCTGAGAAACTTCATTGTTCCTGAAGGGTTCATGGGTATGGAGGTGGCAGAAGCTTAAAGGTAGCCAGATGGGAAGAAAGAGTATAAATTAATGCACACATAGCAACAGAGTGATGATGATTGATGACATTGTTGTGACTTGTGAGTCCTTTTTTTTTGAGTGAGGGTGAGTATGAGTGAAGTGAAAGCATAGAATGCTTTTGTTATGGATAAACTATGCTAAAGGATAGTGGAAGTTAAGAAATGACTTGAAAAGGTTATGTCCATGTAATGGAAGCTATACATTGGTTATTCAACCACTAAGCTTTCAATATTATGTACCAAAATTCAGCATCATTGTAAATCTGTTCAGACCAGCTGGTAGATGTTTGTTAGGAGAAATGGTTCTGATACATCATTTCTTGTTAAACAACTCACAAACAGCCACCTAACAACTCAAGAGAAAAATTATAAAATAAAATCATTATATTAATACTAATTCAAATATTAAATACCGCTATATAATCCTTGATCAAGCTGACAAAACTGATTGAGCAAGTGTATGGAAGTTGACAACTTGGAAAAGCAACCACAAAACAAATCACTGTTCAATATAATTGCTCCCAGTCCCAATGTAATCCAACATCAATACCAACTCATTTGCCATACTGCCATTGTTCGCAACTTGCATTTTGGAGGCGATTTCCAGAACAAGAAAAATGAAGATTAGCCTCCAAATATATGCTAGCAACTTTGCGCAAATTCCTAGCAAAGCGTGTTTAGCTAATAAAGCACTGCCATTTAGCTTTCAAATGTTGTTGCATGATATGCGTGGCTGATTGGCTTTCAAATATTTGGCTACAACATGGTAGCACATTTTAAAAAATTCACAGCTATTTAGGAACTAACCTGCAGAAAAAACATTACAACATTTTCATTTACCTCGTTCTCTAACTAGGAAAATTTGGAGCTAATGCAGAAAAATAGTTCTAACCAGTCTAGCAATTTAAAAGCTAATTTGCAGCTATTGAGTAATTTAAATTGTTGCATTTAAAAGCTAATCCTCGCAGGTAGTTCATGGCTAATGTCATACTAATTTATTAATAATATCATTTTTCATTTGCATATAACAATGTATGCAGAACTACTTTAAATTAAGTTTCAAAAGTTCAAAGAATGCATTTCTTTCGTATATCCCGAAATCCCAAACAATACATATAGAGTCATTCTCTAATCCAGTGGGCTTTTCACTCCAGTGGATTATTATACAAACTTAAACTCTGCTTAACACGGATGCATGTGATGAGGTTCTACTAGCATGAAAAACAATAATATCACCAAATCTAGAGATGATAAAGTCTTGCCAAAACTTGTTTAAGAAAAAAAAGTCTTAATTAACACTAGGATGTCTAAGATGTCCTCTTCACCCCGATAATTCAGTCAGAAGCTTTCCGTCTTAGTAAGTCATGCAAATTCAGCTCATTGATCTTAGCAGCAAGTATGAAGTCATTCTCTGTCAGCCCACCTACACGAACACGGTTACACGGATCACTTCAAAGAATGCGCAAATGTGATATAAGCAAATAAGTGAAGAAAAATAAAATTACACATAGTTGGAATTTGGAAAGAGGCAATAAGGTTTGTCCATGACATATTGTATGTTAAACCTGTATTTGTAAAATGTACTATACAATATACAATATACACACTACGACTATAACAAATGCAAATAATTTGAATACAAATGCATATTAGCTAGGAGGCCTGACACAGTAGTTGGAAATGTTATACAATTTCTTCCATCATAGTTAAACTTATTAAATCAATAGGAAATCTTCATAAAATCTACATTTTGATTGAATAATGAATATAATTCATACCAGCAGAATGAGTCCAAATCTCAATAGTAACATTATTCCAGCCAACAAGGTGAAGATCAGGATGATGACCTTCTGCTTCAGCAATCTCAGCTATTATCTTGAAAAATTCCAATCCTTTAGTAAAAGTTTTTACTTTCCATGACCTCCTCAGTTTCAGTGTAGTGCCTTCTTTTACCAAATTCCACTCGGAAACCTGTCATTCAGTAATATATAATTCCATAACCTTAATAGACAGAAATTAAAAAGGTGATTATATTGATTATTTATTTAATTTTAAGAAAAACAAGATAAATGAACCTGTGGAATTAGAGCATGTGCTGCATCCTCAGTCATTGGTTGCAAGTCCTTTGTATTGCAAGGTACACATTTCTTTGTTGACAGATCTTTGTTGCTCATAGTGCAAAATGTTGATGAAGCTCCTCCTGGTTGATTTTTATGCATCTGAGAATCCATTCTAAAGTAATAAAAGTAACAAACAGTAAATGAAAGAAAATATTATTGTAATGAATGAATAAAAATATGAAGAAACAGGAATTACCGTTTCCGTGTGTTGTATGAATAAGGTTGGAAAAAGGATAACAATGGAAGCTTATTAGCAGCGTTGGAAACTGCAGAGAGATGAAGCAGAGGGATGGTGAGACGGACGCAGCGCATCTTTTTTCGTTTTAATTAGGGGCAAAAATCATCAATATAATATCAAAATATTTTAGGGGGTGAGTTGTATTTTTTCCTTTGTTTTAGCAAAAATCATCAATTTAGGGATTTAGAACTCGCACCCCACTGGCACCCCAACCATTTTAAAAAAATGTCTGAAGTGCCCTTGGTTTGAGATTTTAAGTTTCGAATCAGTTCGAGAGTTTAAGTATCGAATTAGTTCAATAGTTTAATTTGAGAGTTTCAAATGAGAGTTTGGTCTGAGATTCTGATTCTCTTAGTTCGAGACTTTAAGTTTCGAATCAGTTCGAGAGTTTAATTTGAGAGTTTCAAAATGAAAGTGAAGGGGGCGAACCCCGTGTTATGTTCTAATAATGAAACGATTCGGGAAATTAACTTTCGGAACGGTCCGAGCTGGGCGAAATGGCCCGTGCCCGTGGGCCGGCCCGCTTAACCCGTAGCCCACGCGGGCTGTGGCCCGGTGATTGGCTGCCCGTTTAAAATCGGGTCTATGCGGTCTGGCCCGCTCAACCCACGAGTTCAGGCGGGTTGAACCGCAATTTTGCGGGTGGACCGCATTACAAAAGAAAAAAAATATAAGTCTTGAATTGAAGAACTGACCCAACAGAAAAAAAAAAAAAAAGTTTAAAACACCAAAAGACAAAAGTCCAACCTATTCCTCTCTCTAAAATATGATTTCATTCCTAAATTAACAAACCCTAAATTACTTTGGTTCCTCTCTCTCTCAAAAACACGTACGCTCCCTCTCTTCCTCAAGTCCCAGCGCCAGCAGCCACTCGCCCACCACGCCACCGCACCTCCCGCCGCATCAGCCAGGTTTGCTCCTCCTCTCTTATCTCTTTCCCCTTGTCTACCTAAAGCCTATAATTTCAATGTTATGTATTGTTTGGTACTTTAATAACACAGCACACAATTAACCTTACTTTCTGCTAGTGTTTTGTATAATTATGATTATATCTTCAATCGTGTTTTTATTTATTTATTATTTTACCTATTACTGCAATGGAGAAATGAAAATTTGATATCTTGTGTTGCTTACATTCTTTCTGTTTACTTGTAACTTAGTTTAGAACTCAACTTTTCCATTGCTTACATTTATAAGGTTTTTAATGAAAAAAATATTTTTAATTTAGTTTTAAATTGCATTTTTATTATTTTTTAATTTGGCTTGTGGCCCGCGGGCCAGCCCGCTTATCCGCGGGGCGGGGGCGGACCAGCGTAATAGAGGCCCGTTTAAATGCGGGCCTACGCGGGGCGGTCTAACCGCATACCCAGCTCCGTCCGACATTGTATATCCTAAAAAAAAACACGGAGGGGCATTTAAGTATTTCCCCACTATTAAGTGGGGTGGCATATCTAGTGCTTGGGGTGCAATTTTGTTTTTTTTGAACAATTCGAATTCTAAGTCCCATCAATTTAGTATCAAAATATTTTGAGAGCAAACATGCCCTAATATTAATATTTTGTCTCATCTCATTTCTACAACTTTTTTTTCATAGAATTCGGATATCCCAGCCTTTCTTACAAAAAGATTATTTTGAAGAAAGTTTTGACAAATTTAACATGGTACGAATTACGTTAAAAAAAACATTGTACGAATTAATCTGAATCATTTAATATAAAAATTAATGGTCAAGAATTTACGATAAAGAGCTTCCGAGAATATGAGCCCAGAGACCCATGTTGTTTTTTCTTCATGTCTCTCTTTTTTTTCCTCACATTATCTATCATATCTCTCACTCCTCTATTTTATTCATATATCTCTCTTATAAGTGTGGGTTTTGGGGGTGTAAACAAACAATTTTTCTAGTTTGATATATCTTTACGAAAAGTAATTTATAAACACCTGAATTTCACCTGCACCAGATTGTTAGAAATAGAAAAAAAGAGATATATGAGACATGACAATGACAAATGATGTTATAAGGAAAAGTGAAAATTGGATGGAAAGGTAGGGTAAGTGTGTAATCCAATGGTTCAAACCTACATATATGAATTGGTGGCGGTTAGGGTGCAAGTGCATCTTAGGTCTTGCACCATGCAAGAGCAAAAATTACCCATAATAATAGGTAAGTTGACTTGTTGATTAAAAAAAATAAAAAATTGAGATTACAATAATATCCTTTTATTTTCTCTCTGCTCTTCCCACCTATGATTATCTTATCCCCGTCTGGCAACTCACAATAATAGGTCTTGAGCTTCTTCCATGGATGGAATCATAAAATTAAAGGCTTTCACTTTTGCTCAACCCTCACCTGATCTGAATGAACAAAGCAAAAAGGGAAAAACAAACAAGAACAAAAGATGAACCTGCAAAAGCCTAAAGCACCAATCTTTGCTTCAAAATGTGCATTTGAGCCGGAGTGAGAGAAATTTTAGGCCAAGCAGAAACAGAACAAAAGAAATCCGAACTCAATTCCTCCGATTCTGTTCCGGCGAGAATGGGAGCGAAAACGCCGTGTGATGGTGAGAACCTACAGCAAGGTGAAGACGCCGCTCCCTTCGTTCTGGGACTCCAACCATCTGCACTCGTTGACAACGTCGCTCGCGTCGATTCCTCCTTCCTCGATCGAATCCCCGGCGAATGCGGTGGCTCCATCAGGGCCGGCCCAAGGGTCAAGCGACCCAAGCAAGGGCTTTAGGCCTCAAAAAAAAATATTTTTTTCAAAGTAAAAAAGACCTCATATTTTTACAAATAAGGCCTCAAATAAAAAAAATACTATTACTCACCATTACCTGCCACTTTGTTAGTTGTTTCTTCCCTAATTTTTCTCAAAAAATCTTAATTAACAATTATTAGAAATTAGCAATCTTCATTAACAATTAATTGATGTTACCTATTCTTTTTCTTCACCTTTTATTCTCTAACCTCCCATTTTCTCTCAATTAAATCCTAATAACGTTTCTACACTCCCTGCCACTCTCTTAGTCTCTCCAAGCCTCAAAGGGATAAAATAGAGCCTTTGTCTCTCAAACTCTCATATCCTTTATAAAAGAATCCTCTTCCATAATTTATTTTTTCTTTGATTAGCCATTGAGAAGAACTAGAGAAGATCAATAGGAAGATAAAACTCCCTTTTATTGTAAGTAGTTACGCTCTAACCTCTTTGCTGTGATGGTTTCATGGTTATGTTGAGTTTTGATACAATAAAAATTTCTTTTTCTACAATATAAAAGGACCGTAAAGTACTAACAAATTGGAATTGGATGCAATACAAATTGATTATGATAATTTAATAAATGATTTTGAATCTCAAAAAGCTTGAAAAATAAAATTTAAATAAAAAATTTAATAAAGAAAGTTTTTTAGACAAAAATGCATCACTTAGGCCTCACTTTAAAGTTCGCCTGAGCTCCATTCCCGTCAGTCTCTCTCTCATCACACACTCATTTCCTTCCAATTCAATTGCAATTGAATCAATTCAATTAATCATCGATTAATGCTTGCAGGTTGCGATTAACAATTTTAAAGACTCACGAAATCAGCAATTTTTTCTGGGTCCTGAGTTCAATTTTTCTGGGTTCATGGTTGAATTTTTTCTGGATTCTGACGAGAGGAGCAGAGAGAACGGGATCTGCTCTTTAACTTTTGGGGTGGGAGGGTGGATTTCAGCAGATCTGGTATTTGGGAAAATGAAATCAATGGCTGAATTGATGGTGGTCAAGACCTATGGGCATGGGTTTTTGTTGCCTGAGATTATGGTGGATCTTGGACGACGGGGTTGCGGCCGTCAGAGGCGGCAGGTCGTGGTGGTTGTGGAGGTTGAGTATGTGCTTGTCGTGATGGGCTTCCAGAGAAGGGAGGAGAGGGAAAGGGATGAGGGCATTAGTGTCAAAGGGAAAAAATAACTAAAATAAATTACACGTATCACTAGGTTACCAATAAGGCATCTTTATAGCATATTCTATTTCTGTGGCTAATAATGCCTCGTGCACCGGTGCAAGACCTAGGCATATTGCACCTTAGTCAACACCGTATGAATTATATGTCTATTATCTTTTCACAATTTGTCAAAGTTATTTTATGTGGCTGAGACTTATTTCACTGCCGTGGGAGAGGCGGATTCTTATTAAGTTATCTAATTCTAATATGCTTGATGTTTCAAAAACAGTTCAAAGGAAAAAGAAAGAGGGATGTCAAAGAAGGTTGAAGATGCTGCAAATGAAGATGGCAGGAAGCCTAGCATATGGGATACCTTCGTACATGACAATGGTGATAATTCATTATTAGTGCTCTCTTATATAATTCATTACTTCAATTTTTGTGTGCTTGTTTTTTGGATTTTAATAGGATAATTTAATTTAGTAATGTTTGATGATAATAAAGTCATAACCATAGAATCTTGTTAAAATTTCCTAGTTACAAACTTACAATAATGAAATTATTCATTTCTCTTAAATTTTCAGCAAGGATAAGCAGGGGAGACGATGACATTGGATGCAATCAATATCACAAATATAAGGTCAGTAGATGTGGCATATATATGCACAAGAAGCAATGCATATATATTCCACCAAGAGATTAGCAGCACACTCATCTTTAACTCACCAGAGACCGGTTTTACATTAACCTTCCTACCTAAGAAATTATTTGTAGTGTACCATAAAGCATCCTCCATACACATATACATATCTTATTAGTATACATGCCTATCTTATCTTGTAGGAAGATGTCCAGCTCATGGTGAAAACAAGCTTAGATGCCTACAGATTTTTCATATCTTGGTCAAGGCTTATTCCAGGTATTATTACGCAAATGTTGCAAATGATAGATTCTATTATGATCATGGAGTAAGAGAAGTAACTATTTTAGCATTATGATCAAGACTAGAGCCAAGCTGTCTGTAATTGACATACACTTGGTTTGATTCTGGTGCCATGAATGAATTTTGCTACTCTATGAGCATGTATGCAACTATAGTTTCTTGTATGAAACTGTTATGTTATTTGTAATTCTGACCTTGATCTCTTGTATTACCAGATGGGAAAGGACCAATTAATCCCAAGGGGTTGCAGTATTACAACAACCTCATCAATGAACTAACAAGCAAAGGTTCTTTTGCAAACTAGAATTACTTTTTCAAGTTTAACTAACACTTCAAAGAAATCCTTTCCAAGTTATACATTTGTTCTTCTTCGTAGGAATTCAACCACATGTTACATTGCATCATTGGGACCTACCACAAGCACTTGAAGATGAATATGAAGGATGGGTTAGCCGAAGAGTAGTGTATGGTTCCCAAACTTTAAGTGCCTAATACCATGACCATCTTTTAGCAGATAGGATGTACCAAAAAAAATCTTTTAGCAGATAGGAGTTCAATCATACTGCATTTAGCTCAATAAAAATAATATTGTCTTTCTATGATTAACGTTTACCTATTCATATACGTTCACTTCCAGAAAAGACTTCACAGCATATGCTGATGTGTGCTTCAGAGAGTTTGGCGATAGAGTTAAATATTGGACCACAATAAACGAGGGAAATGCGCTCGCAATTGGGGGTTATAGTGCAGGATTTGTACCACCTCAACACTGTTCTCCTTCCTCTACATATAACTGCTCCAGGGGAAATTCCTCAACTGAGCCGTATTTGGTAGCCCATCATGTTTTGTTAGCACATGCATCAGCTGCTAGACTGTACCGGAAGAAGTATCTGGTAAACCAATTTATGTTACATGCACGGTGAACCTCTCTTCTTTGTAATCTGGGACTTCTTTTTACATTAGCATAATTGTGAAGGATGTCGTATAAGGTGATAGTTATGACTTATGGATATCATTTTGACGACAATAATCGAACTATAGTTTGTCTTGAAAACTACCTCTGGTGTATGCAGGACACACAACATGGATTTATTGGGTTTAATCTTCTTACCTATGGTTTTGTTCCTCTAACAAATACTAGTGAAGATATAAATGCCACTCAAAGGGCCAAAGACTTCTATACGGGGTGGTAAGTGATACTAACAATTTGACAGGCTTAGCTGTTTCTTTATACCCTAATGAATTACTAGAGATGATTTCGTTTATGGTTTGTTTTTGCAGGTTTTTGAACCCCTTTATTTTTGGACAATATCCTGACAGCATGAAAGAGAATGTTGGCTCAAGACTTCCTGTCTTCACCAAAAGGGAATCAAGTTTAGTCAAGGGCTCAATGGACTTCCTAGGAATAAATATCTACTTCACATATCTAGTTAAGAACAACCCAGACAGCCTGCACTCAGAGGATAAAAGTTTCACAGCAGATATTGCCGCAGAGCTTCAATGTATGTTTATGTTACCATTTATTTACTGTGTTAGTTCTGATATGGCTGCAGAGCTTAAATTTATATTTATGTTTATGTTAAATGTGTGGTTTGAGCGTAAACAAGTAATTTTCATATAAATATCTCTTTATTCTATGATATCTCATCCTCAATTTTATGAATTGAGTTCTTTTTTTAATGGATATGTTTTCGCACTGTTTTACATGTTGCAACAGAAGATCTAATGAGATTGTATTTCAACACTAATGATTTTTTTTTCTTTAATTTTGGTCAAGGTATGGGTACTTGATAATGCCTCTTGCCTCTGTTGGTACTTGATAATACTTCGTAGTCATATAGACCATCTCTTGCCATTCATGGACTCACCCTGAAGGAAATTCCTTTAGAAGCAAACATGTCATATCTCATACATAAATAATTGTTAGTATAGAAATCCAAACTGTTGGAAGACTGAATTTTGTAAACTGCAACCATTTCCTTTTATTCTTCTGACTTTCCTAGGATCAAGATCCTTTCATGTGAAAACTCTCTCATGTTTCTTCATGTTGAAATTTTGAGTCTATCTCTCTCCTTATATATATTTATGAAGAGATAGATGGGCACAATGTTTCACTTGACATCGTCATGTAACATGAGAGGATCCAAGTCCAACTTTCCTAACATCACCAACAGTATCAAATTTTGACAACACTCATCTTGACTCTTATATTTACTCTAATATTCGTGTGTTATCCTTTTTCATCCAACTTTGAAGATTTTTCATCTAACTATGTTTTTTTCTTGTTGTAGACGTTCATGAAAATGGTACGTCTACATATGAGGTGAGAGTAGAGTTTGAATGTTCTCTTATTATTTAGGCAGTGAAGGTTCCATGTATTCTACTAACTATCTGATTGGTGTAGATTCCAATTACCCCCTGGTCTTTGAATGGGTTACTTAAGTCACTGAAGAAAGAATATGGCAATTTTCCAGTTTACATTCGCGAGAATGGTGTGCTTGACTGAGATCAATGTTGTGTAAGGCTCCAAATCCTTTTATCCACAAAATCTACTTGTTCTGTGTATTGCTATGATAAATCTTCTCACATTTTAGGTCAGCAAACACAACGGAGGAATTCATCATTAGATGATTTGACAAGGGTGAAGTTCTTGCGTGAATACCTAGGGAGCCTGGTCGATGTACTTTCATTTTCAAGAAGGGACTTCACAGTAGGTGTATCATATCATAAGGTTACATGATCTTCAATATCATCTATATTCTATATACTTTAGAAAAGAGGAAGGTTATGAGCCTCACCTCGATGATTTGACACTCCAAGAATGACTCTCACCCACCCCCCTTCTTTGCCTGACAAGTGTCACCTTCTTATTGCTTTGGACCAAAATAGTCAAAGCCCATTTTGATTTCAAGTTTTTTATGGAGGCTCATTATTCAAATCCATTTGAATGATGATTTTGTTTTTATTTTTTTTAACCTCTCATTAATTGTTAACATAAAGGTTGAATGCATATACCATTGATTATCATTTTTCAAAATAATTCGAAATACTTATTCATTTGCTATAATTAGTCATTTCCTATAATTACTCATTATGTCGGGCCATGGACTCGATCATGATTTTTTTTTGAAATACGTAGGTTTTTCAAATGACTTTTTTTTTAAAAACTCAAATGATCTAATTACATTGCACCATTTCATGATTTTTTAATGGTGTAATGAAATTTTGTGACTAACGTTTAATAAATTATTGATTAAAAAGTTGTCAAAATTTTAAAAATTTTGAATTTGAATCTTCATTACATACGTTATTAATTTTCCTTTTTAAACATAAATGTAATTGAATTTAACTAAAAATATTTTATTATACATCAATACTAGGTCAAAAATTCAAATAGTCAAGCAATTAATGTACAGCCAAAATTATGTTATTAACTTTATTTAGAATTAATGGTTCCAATTTTAATATCAAAAATTAAGGTGATTAATGATTCTAAAATAAGTAATCCAAGTAAGTTTTATTTCCATAATTACATCCATTAACTGTCTAAAAACTCAAAATAATTAAACATAATTTGCGTGGGTGGAAAATAAAAAAAAATAAAACCTAATATTCATTAAAAATGTTGTAATTCAAATTGAAAAAAAAAAAGTCAAATATAACAGCTTTACAATTGGAATGGTGTTATTTCAAGCATTAAAATGGTGTTAATTTGAATTACAAAAGAAGTCAAGAATTAAAATGGTGTTATTTCTGATGATGAAGGCACGGGTGAATTTCTTTCAAGCATTAACACCAAGTTAATGCTGCTTGCAAAAAAAGTCAAGCCTTAAAAACTTAATTTTGAGTACCATCAAGGTTGCATGGTGATTTTAACATATTAATTAATTTCCTCAACGGGTCGATTGATGTAAATCTACCAAGATGATGAATACAACTTAAAAGCATACTTCACCTTTTAAGAATAAGTGTCAGGGAGGCTAGTGAAAAACTATGGAGGATGTCGAGGTTAGGGTTGGGAATAGGCAAGGCTCATGTAGGCTTTGCGTAAATAGACATAACCTGTTTAAAAATCTTAAGGCCTGAGCCTGGCCTGTGACCTATCAAAGACTTTTTTTCGAGTCTGGTATGACCTTCCCGAGAGCCTGGCTTGGCCTGGTAGCCTATTTAAAGGTCTGTTTCACAAACTTATTTGTAAAGAAGCTATCAACCTTATAAGCTAACGGGTTAAATTACACTAAAATAATTTTTTTAACAATCATACTTATAATATTATACGCTACTAGGTAGAGATGAAACTAAACAAGATTATGTTGATTTCTTAGAGTGAGAGCCAATTTAAAATTATACTTTATGTTAAGGCATTTAAATATGTCATATATTTATTTCTAAATAGATTTATAACTTTAAATCATTATATAAATCATTCAAATAATGTCACCTACCCATGTATGGTTAGTTATTCATACTTTTAATTTTTTTTTTCAAAATGGGCAGTAAACACTAATTTGGTACTAGGGGAGGGAGTATTGAGTGTTCGGTACTATAGATGTACCAAAGAATTTCTCAATGTTTTGAGGAGTTGGGCTGCTGATTTCATATTAAAGTTAAAGTTTGCACTTTCATTTTTTGATAATCTATGGGTTGAGAAAGACTCTTTGGGATTAGATACTTATTTGTCCAATGATCTATTAAAATCCCTTGTTATATTTGAAAGAAATCTTTTCTTAAGGTAAGAAAATAATAACAAGAATGAGGGAGAAAAGCGGGGAGAATTCATGTCTTATTAATGGAATAAGCTCAAGTTTGATGTATAAAATGATAGAGGTGAAGCACGCTTATCTTTGTAGTAAAAGATAAGTATTTGATTGACCTAGTTCGGAGAGCTGGATTTGGCACCCCAACCCTTAGATTTCACACCCCCAATTTTCGGATTTTCGGGTTCTGAATTATTTCGGAATCTTATATTCTGAAATTAATTCATGATTTGTAGTGCAAAATACATGTAACACCCCACTTTTGAGTGAAAAAATACTTCGGAAACCTTATTTCCGAAATATTTCGGAAACTAAGTTTTCGAAAGTGGGGTGACATTTCTAATGACTTGGGTGCCAAATCTAACTCTCCCTAGTTCGGTATCTTGGATCATCACATGAATAGTTACTTATCATTTACTTTTCTTCAATATATTTTTGGCAGAGACTATTTGCGCCTCCCCATTTTGCTAAGTCTGCCATCTCCTTTTTTGAAAATTCCAACATTGCCCTTCATAATACGTATATGTAAAACCTTATACTTTATGCTTATACTCTTCTTTGTTTGTAGGTTACTCTTCGTGAAGGGCATCCAATGCCGACCACAGCTCACTTGTGGGCATGCAACTGTCACCCGGAAGCAAAAAAATGGGAAGAGCCTTACAAAGAGCGCATTGAAGAATACGCGGCTTATCTAAAACAAAAAAATGGTGGATGTAGTGATATTATTGACCTTAGTGATGATTAATTATGTTGGATCATTAAGTTGTTTTGTAACGAATTGCTTGTAATTTATATGCGTGTAATGGATGATTACTTTGAACTTTATAACTGTCTCATTAAATAGCTTGTGATGCCTCTGGATTATTATAACTGACAGGAAATTAGACTGTGCATGCCTCTGTAATAACTGCCAGTAAATTTAACTTGTCCGCACTTATAACTGCGGTAGGTTATGAGACATCTGTAAGAGGTTACTGTAAGCCTCTTTAATAGCACCAATTTCCCACAGTTATAACTGCGGATGTGTTAAACTTTTCAACCTGTCCGCAGTTATAACAGCGGTTGGTTCATAAAACATGAGGCTTCTGTAAGAGGTTAATGTAAGCCTCTTTAATAGCACCAATTTCCCACAGTTATAACTACGGATGTGTTATAATTTTCAACCTTTCCGCAGATATAACAGCGGTAGGTTCATAAAAAATATAGTTTCCTCACTTATAACTGCGGTAGGTTATGAGCCCTGTGTAAGAGGTTACTGTAAGCCTCTTTAATAGCACCAATTTCCCACAGTTATAACTGCGGATGTGTTTAAATTTTCAACCTGTCCGCAGTTATAAGTGAGGAAGGTGATTTCTTGGCAGAAAAACATTTGGTTCATATAACATGAATGTATCTCACTATATTTCTGACCATAACATTTGGTTCATATAACATGAAAGTATGATGCTAAACAAATTATCCAACAAAACATAACAAAAGATCCGAAATTATCCAACAAACACACATAGTTGCATTATCCAACAAAACATAACAAAAGATCCGAAATTATCCAACAACATTAAACAACATTATCCAACAAAATAAATATAAAAGTACAAAGGTCCCTAAATCTAACGCCCAGAATTTGAAGGCCTAGGTCCCGAGTCCCGAGTCCCGTCCCCTGATCTTTCTTCCCCTTCCGTGCACTGCTCCCTCGATGATGGTATGCATACTGTGCACCGCATCCCACATCAGTGAACCCAGCGAGGGCGATCCAACTGTCGTCGGATCAACCGCAATGCCAGAGTACAACGCAAGCTCCGCAAACTGGCTCTGAAATGACAATATATAAGGTCAATATACACATAGACATACACATAATCGTAATGTAAGCCACATAGCGAAAACAAGTGTCAGTACCTCTAGAAATGCGAAGCGGTCGGCTTTGTACTCATCTTTGACCATGTAAGGGTGTGAGACCTTGATATACCAAGGAGTGTATTCGCCAGTGGTCTGAAAAGGGAAAGCAGCTTCTTCCGACAGATGGCAAATGTGATCATTCCAGTGCGCAAATCGACGATCACACTACCGGCACGTAACTGACGATGGTGGGGCATATGGCACATACTGGATCCTGCCAAACTGCCTGATGACTCGATCTGGGAGGTATGAGAATATCATCCCGGCATGCCTGATAAATCCCCTATACAAGGCAACCTGAGGGAAGGGCCAGTGAGCATAATGCTCTACATTAGGTCTCCAAATATCAGAACTGGCCAGAAACGTGTCCAGGTTCATCCTCTTCTGCGCAACCTCAGTAGTCCCTCGAAGCGCCTCCCAAGTTAGTGCAACGAGCCTGTCTGGCGTGTAGGCAGGGTTGTCCCTGCGCTCAAACAAGGATCCGGGAAAGTGGGCAAACACCCATGACTGCAAAAGAGAAAATGCCAAAGTATGATGCTAATTATTAAAAAAACAATGACAACAAACGTTTTAACGATAATTACAAAGAAATAACAATACCTGCAGAAGAGATAAATAACCAGCAACAGACTTAGCACCGTTCCTGCTGGCCTCCCCGAGCTGACCATACAAGTAAGCCAAAGTGGCAGCTCCCCAGTTCCATCTTGATGCATTCTTAACATCTTCAAACAGAGACAAATACACAGCACCAATATATATGTTGCTCTTGTCACAGAAAATGGTCATGCCAATCAACCGCAGCATGTAAGCTCGGCATGCAGGAACTTCATTGTTGGCCGCTACGTGTTTCTCCACAATATCATGGAGAAAGCTAAAGCGAAGAGATGGACCTCTACAAGCATCAAACTCCTCCATCACAAGCTCAATGTCCACATCAAGTAACTGAGCAACCTCAGGAGCCGCCTCTTCCCTAGTCGGGTTACCAAACGAGAAGAACTCACCCTCTACAGGCAAGTAGAGTAATGTTGAGACATCTTCAAGTGTGATCGTCATTTCCCCCAGGGTAAGTGGAAAGACGACGTCTCAGGATGCCATCGCTCAACAAAAGCAGAAATAATGCTCTGGTCAACACTTAGGCTTGTGCATTTCATCACCCACCGCAAACCTGCATCATGCACCGCCCCCCTTATGTACCGAGCATGATGAACTACATGATGACACATCCTCCCATGATTATAGGTCTTGAGCACGCCTCTAGTCTCATAATTTCGCCGTTTGTATGACCTCCATATGTCACGAGCTATATGTTCGCCATACTTAGTCAACAAGCAAAGGTCAAACGGACCTCCCTGATACCACAACCTGTTCTCATCGTCCTCATCACCAGACTCCTCCTCAAACTCCGCCTCAATGTCAGCACCGACATCCTCCTCAGCCTCCTCTTCCTCCTCCTCACCACTAGTCTCCTCCGCCTCAATGTCATCTTCCTGCTGATCAGCCATAATCTCATCATCCTGCTGATCCTGTACAGCAGGCTCTTGTTCAGCATTCCTACCCCTTCCTCTATTAGCCTCTTCTGATCGTTTGCGGTTAGAAGCATGAGTGGAGCTACGATCCCGTGAAGCAGTAGGTTCAGCAGAAGGACCAACAACACGGGCAGTTTTCCTAGGAGGCCTGAAAATTAAAAATACAAAAATTTATACTCATACACAACAATTTATTAACATAAACAACAGTTTATTAACATAAACAACAGTTTGTTAACATAAAAAAGAATTTATAAACATTCAGAGAGAATTCAGAGAGAATTAAAAAAATTTGACAGGCTAAACATGCGGTAGTCATAAAAAATTTGACAGGCAAACCGCACTTAAACATGCGGTAGTCATAAAAAATTTGACAGGCAAACCGCACTTAAACATGCGGTAGTCATAAAAAATTTGACAGGCTAACCACACTTAAACATGCGGTAGTCATAAAACCTGTCCGCGGTTTAGAGTGCGGGCAAGTCACGATACATCCTCCCATGGCAGAATCAAATAGAGGGACTTAATGAAGATACAAAATACAACCTAAGCCTCGAAAACTTGTAAGAAATAACTTACATTGTTGTTCTTCTTGTGGGTTATGGGTTGTTGTTGTATTTTGTGGGTTTCTCCTTCTTGACTTGGTCTCCTTCTTCCTCTTCTACTTCAACTTCTTCTTCTTACTGGTTGTCCTCCTTTCTCTTCCTCTTCTTGACTTGGTTGTGGGTTAATGTGGGTTTGAGAGACTTGATTTTGTGAGGGTTTAAAATTTTGAAATTGGGTTGGAGAGGAAGAGGGGTTATACGGTTGAAAGAGGGGGGATGGTTTGTAGAGATAAGGTAGTTTTTTTTTAAATTAAAATTACTGAAGGGTATTTTGGTCTTTTTGCAGTTTTGGGGGTGGCTCACTTAGCAAAATAGGAGGCGCGAATAGTCTCTGCCTATATTTTTATCGTTTTCAAATTTCAAATGTATTAATCAACACAGTAAGGGTATGTGTTTACAGTGATATTTAGTAAACAAACATTCTCCAAATTTGACTGGAAAAAGTTTAAGAAATTAAGAATTTTGCGAATTAAGGGTTCTTTTGGGAAAACGTCTTGCCAAAGCGTTGTGTGTGCAACTTAGAAATCTCGACACCCACGTGCCAAGGGTAAACCCAATAAGTGAATAAACTGCAAGTTTAAAGGTGCTGAAATTCGAATTACTCTGAACAAACTGAAAAGTACATTAAATAAGTCGAAAACGCGTAATTACATCAACAGAAAAGAAATCAACAGAAATACAAAGTAACAAAATAACAAGCTTGAAGCGCTCAAAGGCATGAAACATAAACGGCTGGTTCAGCAACATACTCCTCCATGATCACGTTAGGCTCGTTGAGTCTCTTTGATGCGGACATGTGAGCTTTTAGTGAGTTTTTAAGAGTTGAGTTGGGAACCTTTCCTTCTGCATAATCTTCTCCTATTTATAGCACTCCATTGTCTCGCATGTCTTTGACGGTTTTTTCCCTTTGCTGGGTGAGTTAGTGGGCTTGGCTCCTCCACGATCTCCTGCTTGCACTGGTACCTTCATGCGTAGTGGGGAGGGTGGTGCCTCTTAACCATTCACTTGCCACGTGGGTGGCCACCGTGGGGGGAGGCACACGTTCCTTCAACTGATTCATTCAAAGCCGCACGTGGTAAATATGCCCGTGTTAATAGCAACGACATCTTTTGTCGACTTTTGCTAGCGTTTGAACTTAGCCTTTTCCTTGATTTTCCTGGTCTTATTTTCGACAAGCCCATGTGTTTTGGGCCAAACATTCTTGGGCCAACAAATGCCCCCCAAAAATGTTGATTCTCTACTACCAGACCTTGGAGAGAGCAAGCATTTTTTGAGCCTGAAATTTCGAGTGGAACTACCATCCTTTCCAACGTTATTGCAATTTCAACCTTTCATCTTCAGGTCCAATTAGAAGTCATAGCGTCTGACTTCCGCCTGCTAATTTGCAGTCTCCTCACTAGAGTCATCATTGCTCCTTTTCATCCTATATACTAGGAAGCTACGGTTATAATAATCAAATAACCGTTGGGATTTCAAATTTTATGCAATGCTGTGCAATGCAGCTTCACGTCCGTTTCCCCTTCCGTCTATAAATACACCATTGTTACTTCCTTGTAAGCTTTACACTTTTCAAATCTTCCAAGTTTCATTTGAAATTGCTTAACCCTTTGTTTCTTCATTTTTCTCTGGTGCGCCCTCCGATCACTTTCATGGCTTATGATTCCGACAACGTTATACCACTGGCTGCTGGTCTTGAAATGGGGGAAGCCAAACGCGTTCCCATTCCAGACCCACCGTATGAAGCGGAAAAGAGGGCTATCTGGAAATCTCAGGTACTCATTCCTATCTCTGTTAATGGTACATTGCGCGCCATTTTAGGACCTCTGAAGAAAGCGAGAAAGGGTAGACTTACTAGCCTTCCTGATGGTCATGAGACATTTCACCCTAGTATTCGAGGGGAAGAGCTTATCCTTGCTTTTCGATCCTCTTACCGCTTACCCTTTTTGAATGACCCTAAGAGGGCGTTTCGATCTGCCCCACCCAATCCGACCGCTAGTGACAGAGCTTATTTGAAATGGCTTGATAGGGTAGAAGCCAGTAAGTCTGGGCATTGGAAGGTCATTGGAATTTTTTACTTAATTCAGCTGTCGAGATCACCTATCTCCTATCATCCTGCTATGCTTTTGAGCTCATTCTATTTCTGGGAGAGATCTACCAACAACTTCCATGTTCCCTTTGGCATGATTACCCCTACACTTCTCGACGTCGCTGCAATTACTGGCCTCTGGGTCATGGGTGATGATTATCATTCTACTGCTGCCCCAGTTAAACCTATCGCCATTTCGACAGACAATGCAACCTTTAGCCGATTTATCAAGGATCACTATGTCGAAGACGGTGAAGTTTCTGATGCTGAGCATGTTGCATTTCTCTTGTATTGGCTTTCTGCTTACGTATTTTGCACTAAATCTCTGAGGATCCCCGCCAAGCTTCTTCCTTTGGCCAATTTGCTTCATGAGGGCCGAAGAATCGCTTTGGCCAGGCTCGTTCTTGGTAACCTTTGTCAGATGATTAATGAAGCAGTGACCGATATTCGAGATCCCAAGGTCATGTCTTTAAATGCAGCCAGTCCGTTATGGCTGCTTCAACTTTGGTTGAATGCAGTTTTCGAATCTTTTCTTCCGGCTAAACAAACCCCTCCTGCGGTGTCTAACACAAGGATTGATGCTCATAGGCTCGAGGCTTTAACCCCTCCTTATAGTTCTTCTAACTTTGAGGCTGATTTCAAGAAGTATTTCACCATGCTCTTTGAACTGAAATATTACCGCTCCAGTTTTGCCCCATACTGCAAGCCCACTTATGGCCCGCGTTGGCTGAAAACTTCCTACCCCAACCTTCCCGGTTCATAAGATCTCTCGCCACATCAGCTTGAACTCTGGCAAACCATATTATCCCCTCGAGTGTTGACCATAGGTTTTGTCAGTAATGACTATACCCTGTGTGGTTATAACCCCCATATGGTTTCTCGACAATTTGGGCTAAGTCAGGGTTTGCCTAACACATTGTTCGACCACTCTCTTGTTCTCTATCCTGGCGCCGTGACCAAACTCAGCGTTTTCGACACCACCGTTGACTACTACAACAAATAGCTGATTAACCTCAATCCTTTTCACTTTGTCCCGTCTTTTTAGGTCACCAAGGAATTTAAGACTTCGTGGTCTACTTATTGGAGCGACATCTCGGTGCCGATCGAAGATTGTTTTCAGCGCATATGAAGACCAAAGGTATGCATTCGTCCGAGATCAACGCTTTCCAGCAATTCTTCGGTGTAGTGTATTTTCCGGGTCCTCGACTTCGAGAAACTGTTGCTAAAGCAGCTCAAGTTCTTAGGCAAATGTGGGAGTCTAAAGCCGAGAAAACTCGGTTGATCGTCCCTCCTGATGAGGATGGTCTCTCTTTTATTATTTGAAAAACTGGCTTTAAATTCCCACCGTTGCCTACTTGTAAGTATGCTTTGGCTCTTCCATTGGTCCTTCCTAAATGGGTTGACCACGTAAGTATCAAGAACTTTTACCAAAGTGTGTTGCCTCTTCGGAAGCGGGTGACCTGGAATAAATACTATCTATTGAATCTTCCTTTCCATGTGCCGGTCGAAATCTTCAACCACATATCGATAAGAACGCTTATTGGTCAAGGTAATTATTTCGACCTGGCTTTCTCGTGATATTTATGGCTTAACTCTCCTTTCTTTTCTCCTTACAGCTGAACCAATTCCTCGACCAACTCCTCAAGCCTCTCCTCGAGTGACCTCTACTACCATTGAGATTGATGATGATGATGATGACAATGTTATCTTGGCCGACAAGCTTAAAGCACTGAAGCTAATATCTAGGCGGTGAAACTTTGTTCTTTCCTTGGTATATATGTATTGCGTAATCCTTTGTTTTCATTTCAGAGTCGAAAACGAGGGGCTACGCCTACTACCTCTGCAACCCAGAAGAAGGTAAAAGGGGTCGGTGGTTCAGCCGTTAGCAAACCTTCCCCGGCTAAGTCTACTAGTCGTCCTGAGGAGGTCAAAGGAGGTGGAGCCCAGGCTGTTGATCAGGTTCGAAATCCCCTGCTTGCGTTCAACCTTTCCATATGTTTTGCAGATTTACTGTTGTTTTATCTCTTGCTCAGGTAGGAACACAAGAACATTCTACTTCCAGCCCTCCTTCTCACGAGGACGTGCCTATCCCTGACCCTGCCAAGCACACGACTGATGAGAAGGCCTCAGCCAAGAAGATTTCCAAGAAGAGATCTAAGTCTGGTCGCAAATCTGGCAACCATTCTTCTCCTCTTTCCAAGAGTTCGGCAAGTTCAAGTCCTCACAAAAAGTCTGCTCCCAAGGTAACTTATCATTAGCTATGGCTTAATCTGATTTGCTTTCCTTTTCCTCCCTCAAATATTTTGCTTTTCATTCTTCAGAGGGTTGTCATGTCTAAAATGGTTGTGCCCCGAGCCAAATTGTTACCTCGTAATCCTCCACGAGTTGTTCTGTCGAGTCCTTTGAGCAGTCTGGGGTCCTCGAGTTCGAGTTTAGATTCTAGCGAGTTAGACCCTATATGGGATAAGTTGAACTTCTATTTCAATTCGAAACTAATTGCTTGGCAACATCCTGGATGTGCACCTTATTATACCAAGGAGTGTCGAGATAATCTTTCTAATTTCCCCCCGCAGGATACTCCAAACACTTCTCCTCTAGCCGATGAACAAAGCATGCCACATGTCGATGTTCAACATGGCGAATACCAAATGTCCCCAGTCACTCAGCCTGAACAAGTGATTGGTGTCATGCCTCCTCCAAAGCATCTTGTGGACGCTAGTGCTGATGCTCTAAACTCGACACAAGCTGGCCCTTCTCCCAAGCCTCAACAAGATTTTGGAGCTGCTTTGCTTTCTCCGCATGCCAAAGGAGGTTCTGCTTCTTCAAGGACAACAACTTCATTTCATGCTTCCGGTGAAAGGCTTAATTCCCTTTTGGTCCAAGATCTGCTTGCCACTATTCAAAGTTTTCTCGATGGCACTCTGAACCTTGACTCTCCGCCACATCATGCTGAAACTATTGAGACTGCTCAGTCTAGCGGGGTAGCCAGTTCTGGCCAGATTGAAGAAGCCTTGGCTAAATTGAAGGGCCTAGTTTTCGATGAAGGATTCGTCGATAAAGTCCAGGATAACCCTCAATCAGGCCATGATGTCAAGGAGTTGCTCACTTTCCTGCTGGGCCAGCGTCTCGACCAAGTTCAGGCCGATGCTCTTGTTGAGTTCCAGACTTTCCTGGTTGATCTTTTGGCCACGCTTGATAAAGCCAACACTGTGGAGCAGCTCATCAAGACTAAGGAGGCGCATGTGACTTCTAGAACCCAAGGGCTCTTAACTTTGAAGGATGAGGTTCTTAAGTTGACTGCCAGAAAGACTCTTATAGCAACTGACCTGTCGAGTGTTAACACTCGGCTGGACGAGCTTCGGAGGGAGATGGCAAAGCTTGAGAAGGAGAAGACAACGTTGGTCGAAGAAGGTCATGTTGTGAATGCACGGCTGACTACTCTAGCTGCTGAATGCACAAGTGTGATGTTGTCGACATCTCAGCTGTCCAAAGAGGTTGCGGCAGAACAGCGTGTTAAGCAAGACTTGGATGCTAGGATCGTTGCTGCCGGCGCTCAACTCGAAACCTTTAAGTCGAGGTTTTAGGACTTTTATGCTTACTTCATTCATTATCTTGGGTTTGTAATAACTCTGTACCTGTATGGCCTTTGTTGCCAATGTTTGTACTTTTACCCTTTAAGTACCTGTCTCGACAATGACTTTATTGATTAATTCGTGTTGATGATGTCGACATAATTTGTCTGGCGTCCTTTTATTGTCGAATTAACACGATTTGTCAGTTTACTCCCTCTTGCATTGCCTTTTGATTTCCATACCATTTAACTTGGTAACTTTCACGGCGATCTAACCTTCTATCTTCCACGCCATTACTCAATGTCTTGAAAATAGAGTAATTTATGATGTTCTTTTACCACGTTCTTGTTCTGACGAAACAACTCCCTCCACTTACGATAGTGGCTTACGTGGCTGACCGCGCTTGGGTAACCATCAGTAACTGTTTGCCATGCATTAATGCAACTGTTTGTTTCACTTCATTAGAAATAAAGACGTTTTTACTCTTTTCATTAGTAACTTCTTCTTTTGCTAGTAACCTTCTTCCCGGCTTTGTTCATCCAATCCCCACTCATGGATAGTAGAGTCATTCTCCAACGTATCCGCAACCTGGCCTTCCAGCATGATCTCTTTGATGACATGTTTGCGTCCCCCGCTGGCCTCGATGACCTTTTGGGGCTCATCCACCAACTACTTCAAAGGCCAATAATCACGCGCGTCAGGGTTCCTCTCCAGGAGTTCCAAGAGCTACTCGTCGAAGCCAAACCTTTGTACGAGGAGTATAGGGAGCTTTCCTTGATGGCGTTCTTTCAAGAGCACTAGATTGGTGAGTTGAAGGAGAGGTTTGACTCCCTCCAGGCCTCCTTGGACCAGCAAGATCCGACAGGTCTTGTTAGACTGGCTGTCGAGATTGTTGCAGTCTCTTCTGAAGATCTCCGCGCTCGTCAGGAGAAGGCTCGGCTTGAGGGCCAAATGGTGGCGCTAGTGGGCCAAATAGGTCCTCTACAGGCTAGATATGATGCCTATAGGGCCAATCTCCCTTTTTGAGTTTCGACCTCTTTGTATTTTTTTGTTTTTCGCCATGATTGTAATGTCCCATCATAATTATTAAAACATTTGATTTGGCCATCTTTTATCTTTTTTGCTCATTTGATTTCGACTTCATGCAACATTGGTTTATACGCTTTTAGGTATTTGCCATTTATTGTCACATGTTGACATTGACCGCTTAATTCTTTAATCAAATAAGCATTATTAGATAGCGGCCTTTCGACTTCGAATGGTCCTTCCCAATTGGGAGCCCACTTTCCGTAAGCTCTATCTTTTTTATCCATTGGCAAAATAACCTTCCAAACGTAATCTCCCGTGACAAAAGATCGATTTCTAACCTTCTTATTGTAGGCTTTGACTATGCGATCCCTTTGTCTGATCAAAACGTCTAACGCTAGGATTCTTTCTTCGTCGAGATTCACCAGTTCGTCAAGCATTATGTTCCAGTAGTCTTCAGTAGGAATCTCTTCCTGTCTTTGAATCCTACATGATTGCAAGTATACTTCTGCCGGAAACACTGCTTCTTGGCCGTACGCTAGTCGAAAAGGTGTCGCTCCCGTAGCTTCTTTTGGTGAATTCCTGTAGGCCCATATGACTTGGCTTAAAGACTCATGCCAACTTTTCGGTTTCCGACCTACATGTTTTTTGATCAAGCTGATCAAGGTCTTGTTGGCAGCCTCCACTTGACCGTTTGCTTGTGCGTAGTAGGGAGTCGAGGTTAGAAGCTTTATGCCCCAAGATTCTGCGAAAGCTGCTACTTTTCGTCCTACGAACACCGTCCCTTGGTATGTTGTAAGCGATTCAGGCAACCCAAATCGATACACAATGTGATTTTGTACGAATTCGATTACTGTTTCCTGGGTCACATTTTGCAGTGGAATGGCTTCGACCCATTTGGTAAAATAATCTATTGCCACAATTATATACTTGTGTTGCCTCGATGAGGCAGGATGTATCTCGCCAATTAGATCTATAGCCCAACCCCTAAATGGCCATGGCTTGATAATGGAGTGTAATTCACTAGCTAGCACATGTTGGATTCCTGAGTGCTTATGGCAATCCTGGCAACCTTTTACATATTCGATGCAGCCCTTCATAATGGTTGGCCAGTACATTCCTTGTCTGAAAATAATCCATTTCATTTTTACTCCCGCTTGGTGTGCCCCACATAAACCATCATGCACAGCATAAATGGCTACAAACGCATCATCCTCGCTTAAGCATTTTAGTAATGTTCCATCGACATTCTTCTTAAACAATTCATTGCCTATGATGGTGTAATTTAGGGCCCTGTACTTAATTTTTCTGTCGGTTGATCCTACGGGGTTTTGCAAATACTCGACAATAGGTTTCCTCCAATCAACAGGCGTGAGGCTATCGATAGCCATAATGTCGAGATCCAAAGGACTCAGTTTTTCCTTGATCTTGATCAATTCCTTCAACTTCTTCTTATCTACCATGTACCCAGAAGCGATTTGTGCTAACTCATTGGCCTCTTGATTGCTCACCCTAGGTACGTAGCTGACTCCTGCTTTGTCGAAATTGGCTAGTAAACCCATAGCTTTCACGTAATATTTTGCCAAGTTTTCACTAACGCATTTATACTCTTTGGTAAGCTGTTTTACTACCAATTCTGAATCGCCTTTAATCTCGACGCTTTTTGCCCCCAAGGCCAACAGTATCTCGAGGCCAGAGACTAAGGCTTCATATTCAGTTTCGTTATTAGAACAACTTTCTTGAATTCGAAACATGAATTTGGTTGGGATGCCTTGTGGGGATACTATAAACATTCCAATTCCTGATCCTTCCTTATGGTTTGAGCCATCGAAAAACAACTTCCAAGGCTGTAATCCTACATAATTTATTTCTTTAGGCAAAGTATGATCTGCTAAGAAATCAGCTACTGTTTGCCCCTTAATTGCTTTCAATGGGGCATACGTGAGCAAATATTTGGTTAAGGCTAAAGACCATTTACCAATTCGACTATGCAAAATAGGCTTGGATAACATGTGTTTTATTATATCAAAATGAGAGAAAACCATTACATCAATTGACTTTATATAATATTTCAGCTTGGTACAAGAGAAATATAAACATAAACACAGTTTCTCGATCATAGTGTATCGAGTTTCAGCATCGTTTAACACGCGGCTCAAATAAAATATGGCTCTTTCGACGCCATCTTCATCTTACTGTGCCAACATGCTTCCAATGGTTTCGTCTATTGCTGAAATGTACAACCTCATTGGTTTTCCTTTTATGGGAAGAATCATCACTGGGGGACTTGCCAAATAATCTTTGAGCTCCTCAAATGCTTTTTGGTGTTCTGCTTCCCAGTGAAAAGTGTCTTCTTTCTTTAGTCGAAGAAGTGATGAGAAGGGATTTGTTTTGTCACTAAGATTAGCGATACATCTTCTAAGGAAATTGACCTTTCCCAATAGCGACTGCAGTTGTTTCTTGCTAGCTGGTGGACTTGTGTCGAGAATAGCTTTGGATTTGTTCTTGTTAATTTTGATGCCTTTCTTGTGCACGACAAAACCCAAAAAATCACCTGCAATCACACCAAACTAAAGGGGTTCATTTTTAAGCCATGCATTCTCATTCTTTCAAATGACTTCCTCAAATGCGACAGGTGTTCTTCCCTGGACGGGGACTTCACCACTATGTCATCGATATAAACCTGCATGAAAGTTTCAATAAAGTCATGGAAGATGGTGTTCATTACCCTTTGATAGGTCGCGCCAGCGTTTTTCAAACCAAATAGCATGACCACCCATTCATATGTCCCTAAGGCGCCAGGACATCGAAAAGCTGTTTTTGACACATCTTCCTTGGAAATGAAAATCTGATTATAGCCAGAATATCCATCCAGTAAACTTAGGTATTCGTGACCCGCTGCTGAATCCACCATCATTTCGGCTATGGGCATGTGGTACTCGTCTTTGGGTGTGGCAGCATTTAGGTCTCGAAAATCTATGCATACTCTCATCTTACCATTTTTCTTGATTACTGGGACCACATTAGCTAGCCACTCGACATATCTGGCCGTTCTAATGAACTTGCATCTTAGTAATCTTTCGATTTCTTCTTTGATCTTTACCAGGACGTCTGGATGGAATCTCCTGGGCAATTGTTTCACGGGTTTTTTTATCTTCTTTGATGGGCAATTGTAACTCCACCAAGTCTCGACTTAAACCAGGCATCTCGTCGTAATCCCAAGCGAAACAATCTTTGAATTCTTTCAGTAACTCTATCATTTTGCCTCTAAGTTCTTGGTCGATCAAGGAACTTATGTAGGTTGGCATCTTCTTCGATCCATCTCCCAGGTCTACTTCCTCCAAAGGGTCTTGAGCCTCCATCTTCTTAGCATCCTTTAGGGGTTTTTCGAATCCTAGAGGGCCATCATCATAGATGCAATCTACCCTCAAATCACACACGTCCTCTATTGCCTTCTCGCTTGGCTCATCTAATCACGAGCTATCTTTTTCGTTTCGAGCTGACATTTCGACAGGAAAAACTGAAGCTTCAATTTCTCCTTTGATGGCCAGGTTTTCGGCCACTTCGTCGGCCTTTAGAGCCGTTCTTATCTTGTTTTCGGCTACGTAAGCCGAAATTCGAGCCAAGCTTGAATGAATCATCATTATGTGGTGTTGCCACATTGGTGGCAGTTTCATCACTTGCCACTTCCTTGGCGGCACACTCGTCTTCTTCACTATGCCAACCGCTCATGGCATCCACTTTGCAGGACTCATTGAGATGCAATCCTCGAACTGGGTCTAGTGTCATTGAGTATTCTGAGTAAGGGTTGAAATACTGATTTGCTACCGTATCAAGTGGAGCGATTGTAGCCAAATTCTTCTCAAAGTTTTTTTTGTCGACATAGCCCGCTTCTGCCAAGTAGTAGCTTTGATCAGCTTGTACATTCTCGACAACTCCATCTACTTTCCAAATGGATATTCTCTTATGTAAGGTAGAAGGCACTGCCCCTACTCCATGGATCCACTCTCTTCCCAATAGCAAATTATAGTTGGCCTTCGAGGGCACAACAATGAACAGTGTAGATCTGCTCACTGTTCCCACAGTTATATTCAACATGATTGCACCCATGGAGGTGTTGGTCTTGCCTTCATAGTCCGACAGGACCATGTCATGGGGAATTAGATCTGCCTCCGTCTTGCCCAACTTCTTCAACATGAACCTAGGCATTAGGTTAATCGCAGCACCACCATCGACTAGCACCTTGTTGACTCCTTTTTCTTCCACTTTGGCCCACACAAAAAAGGGCTTTAAGTGGCTTTTCATATGCTCTAAAGGCCTTTGGAAAATGGCCCTCTCATCTTCAACAACTCCTCTCTGCATGACATAATAACATAAAGGGTTATCATCAGCCTCTTCTTCGACATAATAATCTTCGTCGCCTTCGGTGACCTCGGATATTCTGTCGAAATCTGTCGGGAGAAAGGATACTATGCAGAAGATGTTGAGGTCTTCTTCATCACTCTCGTCGAAGTCTTCTAGCATGTCTTCATCTTCATCTTCATCCTCAGCAGCCACCTTTACCTTTTCCTTGGTGGGGTTCGGCAGGGTCATTCCTTGTTTCATGGCTTGGTCCAGATGATTGATGATGGAAGCCACGCTTGGCTTGTCTTCTGGAGCATCTGATGGCTTGATATCCCACAGAGATCGAAATTTGCCACCTCTTTCTCGTTCCGCTTTCCTTTTCCTTAAGAACCGTCGAAACTGGGTCCGGGTCATCTGCTCTGGCCCATAGTAGTTCCTCGAACCATAGGAATAGCTCCTCGATACCTGAGAGTTGTTAACATACGAGGATCCTTGGCCTAAGTCGATTTTCTGCCACCTCTGCCTTGGCTTTGGTTTAGGGGGTGCTGACCTAAACCATTGGTTTTTGGGTACTTCAACATTGGGGAGGTAAGTCTTGCTTTTCCCTTTTTGGTCTTGGCCCCTACGACCATAGTGCTCCTGGCTGGCCATCTCTTCATGAGGATAAGTCAATCTTCTGGCTACAGGTGCCTTCTGTTGGTAATGCTTCTTCATTTCAGAGTCTTGATAGGCCTTTGCGGTTGACTTGTCAAAGACAGCGCTGCATCTAAGGCACAACATAACTTCCTTCTCTCCGTCTTGGCTTTGAGATAGGAATTCGACAAGGGTTTCTCCGGCCTTGGGGTAAACTTCCTCCAGACTTACATTTTCAGCGGACTCTTCGACTGCTGCTTCTTTGGCCTCTGACTCTCCAAGAGTCAAACCCAAATCGAGTTTCTCAGCAATATTCACCATGCAAATGTGGAGGGGCTCCACGTAATTGGCTTCGACTTTCTTCAATGGATCTGAGTCGACTTTCGCTTGACCTTTAGTCTTTTCGCCATACTTGAGCCTGCCAGAATCCAGCGCTCCTTGAACAAGGTCCCTGAAACGAACACACTGTGAGGTCCAATGGCCAAAAAAGTTATGATACTTACAGTATTTCTTGCCTTTCTTCTGTTCAGGAGAAGGAAATTTTTGGTCTTTAGGGACCACAATTAAGCCATCAGACACGAGTATATCATAAATTGCATCACATTTAGTCACATCAAACGTATAAGTTTTAACAGTAGGAACACTGTCTTTGGAAGATTCTTCCCCCGCCTTGTTTTCATAAGGCTTTAGCGCCTTGCAAACATAAGGGTCCCCTGGCTGAAGTTCAGCCAAGTTGATGTCGTTAATGTCGACCTCGGGGGTGACCTCATGATACACACACTGGGTTGGACATACAGATTCCGTATCTATGTAGGTCACTTTCTCTTTTTTAGGCCACCTGTGGGTTGTCTTAGCTTTCTCGTCGTTCTTTTCCGCTTTGAGTAATTCGACATGTCTTACTTTATCCGCGAGCTGTGACATATCTCGAATATACTGTGTGTCGAGTTTCTTCCTGATCGAGTACTCTAAACCACTTGCGGCCAAAATAACCAACTCATGTTCTGGGACATGGGTGAAACATCGAGATTTCAACATCCTGAACCTGTTCAAGTAATCATCGATGGACTCTGCGTTCTTTCTTGTGACGCTAGCTAAGTCCTTCAAGCTCACCTTACATTCCCCTCTAAAGAACTGTTCATGAAAAATCCTTTCCAATTGCGTCCAAGTATGGACTGACCTTGGGGCAAGAGTCGTGAACCATGTAAATGCATTTTTCGTCAAAGAGCTAGGAAAATACTTCATTTTCAAATTTTCATTGATGGCCAAGTCTCCAGCTTCAATCTGGTATCTCGCCACGTGTTCTACATTGGACTCTCCTGAGTCCCCGGAAAACTTAGTAAACTTTGGGACTTTCCAACCTCGAGGGAGCTCTGCTTCGAGAACTTCCTCAGTGAAGGCTGAGATAAAATGGGGCCTGTTCGCAAAACCCACATTAAAGCCATGTTGGTTCAACAATTGTTCAACAACGGCAGCAACATTTTGTTGCCCCTCAGGATTCTGGTGTCGAATTCTCTCCAATATCCCATCAGCATGCTCATTCCTATTTACCACATATGGATTCTGTGGTGCAGGTTGTACCCCTCTATTTTCTTCGAACAAAGGATTTTGCTCCATATTCGGGTGAAATTGTGCAGGCCTACGAGCAGGGACCGCGACTGGCGGGATCGGTTCAATCCCTGGTAATGGCGCAACTTCGACTTGGCCTCCTAACACTGTGGCCAAACGTCCCATTTGATGGGCCAATTGTTGATTATTGGCATTAGTATTTTGGATCAAGGGATTTATGATTTCCCCATCTGTCGAGATAACATGTTGACCATTTCGTGATTACTGTCATCGACTTGTTGTCTAATGGCCTGAAGTGAGCATGAGTTGATACCCGTTGGCAAATACAATTGCGATCTCTGGCCTGCGGTAAAGACTGGTGGGCTCATACGACTTCCCAAGTTCAACATGGTCCCATTTGCCCCAAAAGGGGGCATCCCAAACGGTGGGACGTTTTCAAAGAACGTCGAATAATTGCCATGCAAGCCTTGCATCAACGATGTAGGCATGCCAAATGGCATATCCCTTGCACGCAAGGAGAAGTTTGGCATAAATGAGGCCTGGCCTACGTTGGCCACCCCTCTCGTTACCGTAGGCAGCGTAACTGCCTGAACCGTCGTGGAAATAGGCATTTCCGCCACAGTAGACACTACCACTCCCTGAGGTGGCGTAGGGACGCCAGAACTCGTTCCATGAGGTGGTTCCTCATGGCTGTTACCACTACTTCCACCAGGACTTCCTTGATTCACCACGTTGGATCCCTGGGGGGAGGTTCTGCCTCGATTGTTCGTCATACTTACTGTTCTACCACTTCTCAAGTGCATAAAACCAAGTCACGTAACTAAAGAACAAGTAGCAGGTAGCATACGATAAACACAACACACAAAACACTTCTATATAACTTAGTTTTCACAAAAATGGTCCCACTGGGCGTGCCAATTTGTTTACAGTGATATTTAGTAAACAAACATTCTCCAAATTCGACTGGAAAAAGTTTAAGAAATTAAGAATTTTGCGAATTAAGGGTTCTTTTGGGAAAATGTCTTGCCAAAACGTTGTGTGTGCAACTTAGAAATCTCGACACCCACGTGCCAAGGGTAAACCCAATAAGTGAATAAACTGCAAGTTTAAAGGTGCTGAAATTCGAATTACTCTGAACAAACTGAAAAGTACATCAAATAAGTCGAAAACGCGTAATTACATCAACTGAAAAGAAATCAACAGAAATACAAAGTAACAAAATAACAAGCTTGAAGCGCTCAAAGGCATGAAACATAAACGGCTGGTTCAGCAACATACTCCTCCATGATCACGTTAGGCTCGTTGAGTCTCTTTGATGCGGACATGTGAGCTTTTAGTGAGTTTTTAAGAGTTGAGTTGGGAACCTTTTCTTCTGCATAATCTTCTCCTATTTATAGCACTCCACTGTCTCGCATGTCTTTGACGGTTTTTTCCCTTTGCTGGGTGAGTTAGTGGGCTTGGCTCTTCCACGATCTCCTGCATGCACTGGTACCTTCATGCGTAGTGGGGAGGGTGGTGCCTCCTAACCGTTCACTTGCCACGTGGGTGGCCATCGTGGGGGGAGGCACACGTTCCTTCAACTGATTCATTCAAAGCCGCACGTGGTAAATATGCCCGTGTTAGTAGCAACGACATCTTTTGTCGACTTTTGCTAGCGTTTGAACTTAGCCTTTTCCTTGATTTTCCTGGTCTTATTTTCGACAAGCCATTGCGTTTTGGGCCAAACATTCTTGGGCCAACAATATGTTTATATTAAAGTTAAGTTAGATGTAAATGTCATTTCGTTCAATTGAATTATTTTGTTTCTTTAAAAAATGAATTTTTCGCATTGAAGGGTGTTCATGTATGTTGAAAGTAAGGTCAGAGTTCTCTAAAGTGAGAGTAAAATAAGTCATATCTACTATTTAAAGCAAGTAATCACTATTAATAATCGTGATAACTTACTTTATTTAAATTCAGAGCATCCAAATATTTGAAAGTCTATCCATACAAGGTCACAGGTTGGAATTAGGTTCCGTTTCAGAGAGCTTATGCAAATAACTTATGACCTATGATAAAGAGTTTATACTTATATATAGCTTATTTTCAATTTATTTCAATAATTTTTTAAAAATAGCTTATGAATATGAGCTTATGTCATAAGCGCTTATAACCATAAGTCCTTAAATAAGTTGTTTTCCCAAACGTGACCCTAAAATCACAGATCATGTCCACAGTGGTCTTTTTTTTTTAGGGGCAAACTGAATATTTCATTAATTGGCAAAAACATGTTAAAAAAAACAGATAGCATATGCTTCTAATCCTGTTCTTCTCAGAGTTATCATACACATTTGTGAGCCATGGCTACCATCAACCTCTCTTCAATGCAAGCTCTCTCCTTTCATCGTTTATCCTCTTCTCACCCCCAAAATACCCGTACCCTTTCGTTCAATTTACACTCCAAGCCCTCTTTCAACCCACGCCCAATTTCCCTAAAACCCTACAATTCAGACAACCCTCGTAAATGGACGGTGTCTCTCGCCGTGAAAACCCTCGGTGAGACGGAGGCGGTGGCGGTGTCGCCGGAAAACGATGGGCCCGCCGGAGAATTTCATCCGGGCGCCGGTGTCTACGCCGTGTATGACAAGGATGGTGAGCTTCAGTTCATCGGTATATCGCGCAATGTTGCGGCGAGCGTTTCGACGCACCGGAAATCGGTGCCGGAGCTATGTGGCTCCTTTAAGGTGAGGCTCAATCAATACTCTGAGCTTTGAATTGAAGTGTTGAGATATAGATGGCTAAATTAAATGCAATTTTACAATTGGATTCATTGAAATTTGAATTGTTTATTCTCATTGTTTTATATGGTTTTGATTGGGGAAAAAATAGTTTAGAGAATGGTTGATTTTATCTGGTTTCAATTGTTAAGCCTTATGGTATGGAATATGGATCACTGTCTTCTCAAAGCATAATTGAAGGTTTGGACTACAACTAAGGGAATCTATATTTTTAAGGTTGAAGTCATGGAGAGAATGTTTGGATAGGACTTTTGATCTACAAAGAAGTTTTGGACTTCTGCTTGATACAAATAAATTATAGTGGGGTGCCTTGAGTTTCCCATGCCTAGAACATAACAATGGGGGGTGAATTAGGCTCATTTATGATGATGCTCAAGTTTAACTAAGTGAAGAAAGAGTAGTTAAGGGCCTTGCTAGTAAGAGGGAATCAACGTGCTGCGGTGGACATTGATTATCTGTGGTAAGTGGTAACTTCCCACCAAGGGTGGTATGCTAGCATTGAAATCAAACTTCACCCTAAAGAAAATATGATGGTCAAAATGGCAGTACCAAGGAACAAATGGGAAGTATAATGATTTGTTGATCCTTTCTTAGATGGTATTCCATGAGGGAAGGAAAGATAAGACTTGTGGTTTTAGGAACATAATAACAGAGTAGAAAGGTAAGAGCTTTTGCAAATGACTCTTAACTTGTTAGTTGTTACCTTCTTATTCTTGATGGATGAAAATTGAAATTCTTAAAATTTTGTTTTAAACATTAGTGTTAGTTAAAAGACAGTCTTGAGAACTTTGACAAAATAGGAAAAGAAAAACTGTATATATGGCACTTATTTTTATGTTTTGCTTGTTGTTTTGGGAATTCGGAGCTTATTACTCTGGGTAGGAGGTTTATTCCTCTGGTTGTGCTTCCTTTTTGTGCAGCTCTAACCCAGGGAATTTCCTTCTGTTAGAGGGGTTCTTCTCTTTTAGTTTGTAAATAATACGATACAATTTACTTTTTCACTCTTGAATCTATCAAGTTGACTGAGTAATCTTCCTAGTCATAGTAACCCAACGGATTTTCCTTTATCATGCTCTTGAAATGATTTAAAACAATCAAGTAATTTAAAAGCACAGATGTAATGTGCAAACAAACAGTATTAGAAGTAATATTGTAGTCTGCTGAGAAGTTTTTTGCTCACCCCCCCCCCCCCCCCCTCCTCTTTAAATATATCATAGTAGTATCCTCTGTTACTCACACTGTTTCCCGTGATACTACTTTCCTATTGTTGTTTTTTCATGATGAAATTGTCTGTTATAGGTTGGGATAGTGGATGAACCTGACAGAGAAGCTCTAACCCAAGCATGGAAGTCTTGGATGGAAGAATACATCAAAGTTAATGGAAAAGTTCCACCCGGTAATGAATCAGGAAACACCACTTGGGTTCGGCAGCAGCCTAAGAAGAAGCCTGATCTTCGGTTAACGCCTGGTCGGCATGTGCAATTAACTGTCCCTCTAGAGGACCTCATCGACAAGTTGGTAAAAGATAACAAGGTAGTTGCATTCATTAAGGGCTCTAGAAGTGCACCAATGTGTGGATTCTCACAGAGGGTCATAGGCATTCTTGAAAGTGAAGGAGTGGATTATGAGAGTGTAAATGTGCTCGACGAGGATTACAACTACGGATTGAGGGAGACACTTAAAAAGTACAGCAACTGGCCCACATTCCCCCAGATATTTGTGGATGGTGAACTGGTTGGGGGTTGTGATATATTGACCTCCATGTATGAAAAAGGTGAAGTGGCTAGTGTGTTCAAAAAATAACTGAAGGATTGCATTTAGGCCTTTTTTTTAAGTGGGGACTAGAAGTAGAGCCTGGGAAATTAATGGTAGTGCAAAGTCATTCGTGCTTTGCTGAAGAACATTGTCTTGTATATTTAATCTTAATCATATTAGAAAATTGTTGATTATATATGTGCTTTATGTTTGTCTTTTATTTGCGACATCTGCAAAGTACTCGTGAAAACCAAAAGGAGAGCTTTCCATTAGTGAGGATGTAGGATTGCAGATACTTGGCTTCTTTAGCAGGGGAAAATGAGTTTGACTCGTCGGGTCAAAACTCTCTTAATCTACCAATCTACCAAATGAGACGGGCGACTTAGAGTTTGGAACCCAGCAATTCATTTTGCATGACCAAACAAGGAAATGGGCTGAAAACGGAGCGAAGCGGGTTAGCCGCAAGTCAACACCTCAAAACGGGGCGAGTCGATTTATATTTTATTAGTAGGTCAATTTGTCCTGCCTTGTTTCATGCGGGTTGGTAGTCGGGTGAAACTGGTTGGGTTGGCTTGTTTTACACGGTCTTCACTAAAAACACTACTATAATTACTACAACTACCTCCTAGTAGGTTTGTTAAAATAGGCTCTGGCCTATGAGCAAGCTTGGCTCAAACCACTTTTAGGGTCGGTCGGGTTGGAAAATAGAGGTTCATATTTATGAGTTATTTGGCTCGACTCACCTAACTCGATAGGCTAAATGTGTAAATGTGTTGAAATTGAAGTGAGTCGAGTGAGCTCATAATCCAACTTGTTTTTATTCTTATTTAGATTTTTATTTTATAGTCAATAAAAAATAAAAATGGTTCATCACACCCATTTATTGAGATGTTTTATTGATTTTTCAAAGAAAATAATCACTATTAATAGTCATTTACTATTTAAGTAACTCTTTTTAATAATAAAATATTATTATTATTATTATTATTATTATTATTATTATTATTCTTTTGCATATTTTATTGTGATACATCCAAAAAAAATGACCATTTGGTCGTATAAAAATTCTTCACGTAATCAAAAGTTTCAACTGAGGTAGTGCATTTATTTCCACATTGATAGTATCATCAGAGGTGGATTCTTCCCGTTCCAGAGTCTGCTGTTTCTCTCTCTTCATGTTGTCCACATAAACAATAATACACTTCACTGTAATTCTCCTTAGCTAAGAACCTTTGTTGCTTGATGTTCCAAAAGAGTAAGAAGGAGGATGTCAAAGGTGGTTTTTGCTCTGTTACATTTGTTAGCTGCAGCTTTATTGACAGCACTAGTCCCCGTTGCTAATCCATTGAGCAGGAATGACTTCCCAATTTCACCTCACTTCTTGTTTGGTGCATCAACATCAGCTTATCAGGTTCTTCTCTCTCTATCTCTCTTTCATATATAACTGGGATTTGTTAATACCAAGTGTAAGTATTGGACAATTCCACTGGGTTTTTATGCTGCTCTTCTCATTCTAATGCTAATTGTGTATTTGGGAATTGGGAATGAAAGGTTGAAGGTGCTGCAAATGAAGATGGCAGGGAGCCTAGCATATGGGATACCTTTGTACATGCAGCTGGCATTAATGGTGCTTCTTCCTTATTAGTGTTCTCATATATACTTTTTTTTTTCAATTTGAGTGTGTTTTTTTTTTTTGGATTTAGATTGGGTTTTGTAAGTTCTTAATGTTTGATGATCATAATATTATGACCACAAAATCATGTTAAAAATTCCTAGCTACAATAATGAAATTCTTCATTTCACTTAAATTTTCATCAGAGATGCAAAGGGGATATACAGACATTGCGTGCGATCAATATCACAAGTATAAGGTCAGTAGATGATTCATTAGCTTATGTATTCACAAGAAGCGATGTATAGATGCATCTGGGAAAACAGCTTAGTTTAAGCGCTTATCAAGATAAGTGTTTATCGCATAAACTTCATAAGCTAATTTGAGCAGCTTATTGAAATAAGTTGAAAATAGGTTACAGAAAAATATCAGCTTTTATTCATAAGCTAATATAAACTACTTGAAAAAATAAGCTCAAAACAGCGTATAGATTAGGTAGTAAGGTAGGTCATAAGAAGCATAAACTCTCTCAAACACTTCATAAGCGCTTATGCTATAAGATAAGCTCAAATAAGCTCTTCCAAACGTATTCCACCCTGAGATTAGCACCACACTCATCTTTTACACATCAAAGACTGGTTTTAAATTAACCTTCCTACCTAAGAAATTATTTGTACCATAAAGCATCCTCCATACACACATACATACATATCTGATTACTCTACATGCCCATCTTTTCTTGTAGGAAGATGTCGAACTCATGGTTAAAATGGGCTTAGAGGCCTACAGATTTTCCATATCTTGGTCAAGGCTCATTCCAGGTACTATCACACCAATGCTGCAGATGATAAATTCTTATATGTGATCATGTAGTAAGAGAAGTAATTATTCTAGGATTATGATAAAGAGTAGCATCTAAAGTTATTGCAAGAGCTGACTGTAATTGACATACACTTGGTTTGATTCTGGTGCCATGAATGAATCTTGCTACTCCATGAGCATCTATGCAATTATAGTTTCTTACAAGACCCTATTATGTTATTTGTTATTCTGACCTTGATCTCTTTTATTACCAGATGGGAAAGGACCAATCAATCCCAAGGGATTACAGTATTACAACAACCTCATCAACGAACTAACACGCAATGGTTCTTTTGCAAACTAGAATTACTTTTTCAAGTTTATCTAACACTTCAAAGAAATCCCTTCCAAGTTATACATTTGTTCTTTGTTTTTCTTCATTTGTAGGAATCCAACCACATGTTACATTGCAACATTGGGACCTACCACAAGCACTTGAAGATGAATATGGAGGATGGGTTAGCCGAAGAGTAGTGTATGGTTCCCTAACTTCAAGTCTCTACCCATGACCATCAATCCAGCATCTATTAGATAGGAGTTACAATTTCAAACAAACAGCATATAGCTAAATACAAGAAAAATCATCTGTCTGGGATTAACATTTACCTATTTGTATATGTTTACTTGCAGAAAAGACTTCACAGCATATGCAGATGTGTGCTTCAGAGAGTTTGGGGATAGAGTTAAATATTGGACCCCAGTGAATGAGGCAAATGTGTTCGCAATCGGGGGCTATGGTGCAGGATTTTTACCACCTCAACATTGTTCTCCTTCCTCTATATCTAACTGCTCTAAGGGAAATTCCTCAACTGAGCCATATTTGGTAGCCCATCATGTTTTGCTAGCACATGCATCAGCTACTAGACTGTATCGGAAGAAGTACCAGGTAAACCAATCTATGTTACAAGCATGATGCACTTCTCTTCTTTTTCCTTCATCTAGGACTTCTTTTACATTGGGTAGCATAATTATGACGGATGTTGCTGCATAAGGTGATAGTTATGATATCCTTTTCACGATGATAATCAAAATATGATGTCTTAAAAACTGCCTCTGGTGTATGCAGGACAAGCAACATGGATTTATTGGGTTTAATCTCCTTACCTTTGGTTTTATTCCTCTAACAAATACTAGTGAAGATATTAATGCCGCTCAAAGGGCCCAAGACTTCTATGTAGGGTGGTACGTAACACTCTGACATGTCTGTTGTCATTATTCGAGTAATGGATATTGCCATAAGCATCCAACACTTTAATTTTCTTCAAACAATTTGACATTCTTTATTCATCAATGAATTGCTAGAGCTGATTTCGTCTGTGGTTTGTTTTTGCAGGTTTTTGAATCCCTTAATTTTTGGAGAATATCCTAGCATCATGAAAAAGAATGCTGGCTTAAGACTTCCTGTCTTCACCAAAAGGGAATCAAATCTGGTCAAAGGCTCAATGGACTTCCTAGGAATAAATTTCTACTACTCATATATAGTCAAGAACAACCCAGGTAGCCTGGACTCAGAGGATAGAGGTTTCGCCGAAGATGTTGCAGCGGAGCTTATACGTATGTTTACATTACCATTTACTGAACCAGTTCTGATTTCATAACCTATCATATATTGAGGTTAAACAAGTAACTTACATATAAATCTTTCTTTATTCTATGAAACATCATCCTCAACTTTATGAATTGAGATCTTTTTTTAAGAGATGTGTTTCCTCTCTGTTTTATATGTTGCAAAAGGAGATCAAATGAGATTGTATTTTTTCATCATTTATGATTTTTTATTTGCTTTAATTTTGATCAAGCAGGGGTTATTTTTAACTTCTCTGCTGGTTCTGAGTCTTTGTGTGATGGACACAGAACAAGAACTGAGTTTTTTGAACAGAGAACCAAAGCTTAAGGTACAACAATGGAGATAGAGAAACCCTAACTCCCCTCTGGAATGTTCGAGAGTCCAGTCTCTCCTAGTCCCAACTGAATTCCTAACTCCTCTAAGGCTCTAACTACCCCTTTCCCTCTTATTTATACCTCTCTCTAACTGACATAACAGTAACTGAACCAACTAACAGTAACTGAAACAGCTAACACTAACTGCTTCTAATATCAGAAATCACTATAAGGCTAAGCTATAGCCTTTCTCTTATTTCTCCACTCATATACCTTCCTAATTGGAGGTTGATATTCATCATTGTGATTTTTAAAATCAATGTCTTCTTGCCCCTGTTGGTACTTGATAATACTTTATAGACCATCTCTGGCCATACATGGACTCACCCTGAACGAAATTCTTTTAGATGCAAGCATGTCATATCTCATACACAAATAATTATTAGTACAAAAATCCAAACTGTTGGAAGTTGTTTACTTAGTAACTTTAGTATGCCATATCATCGTTTGGTAATCCGCTTTTATCCAACTTTGTGGAACTTTCATCTAATTATGTTTTGTTTTTTCTTCTGGCTGTAGCCTTTGCTGAAACTGGTACGTCTCCATATGAGGTAAGAGTAGAGTTTGGACAGTGTTTTTCCTCTTATTCTTTAACCATTGAAGCTTCAATTTTTTTACTAACTAGCTGGTTGGTTTAGGTTCCAATTACAACCTGGAGTTTGAAAGGGTTACTTGAGTCATTGAAGAAAGATTATGGCAATTTTCCAGTTTACATTCACGAAAATGGTATGCTTGGCTGAGATCAATGTGTTGTAAGCCTTCAAATCCTTTTATCAACAAACTCAACTTTTCTGGTGTACTGCTTTGATAAATTTTCTAACTTCTCAGGTCAACAAACACCACGGAATTCATCATTAGATGACTTGCCAAGGGTGAAGTACTTGCGTGAATACATAGGGAGCCTGCGAGATATACTGAGGTACTTATATTTTAATTTTCAAGTAGGAACTTCACAGTAGGTATAATGGGACCCTTACATGATTTTCATTATCAGCATTCCTTTGATTCTACTCTACTTTAACATGTTTGGACCAGCTTCTTTTTTCTCGTGATCAATTCTGGCACTTAGAAACTACTCATATAAATCTTCATTATCAGCATTCTACTCTACTCTATTAAGAGCATGTTTGGATCAACTTCGCTTTTCTCATAATGAATTTTGACACTCAAAAGTTACTCACAAAAGCTTTTTCCCATAGTTGGTTTTGGCTTCAGAATCAATTGTAAAAGGATTTTCATGCTATATATTCTCACGTTATATTTTCCCTGAAGGCTAATGAAGTTCTTTTTTGTTTGTTCTTTTCTCTCCTTTCCCCTTCCCATTTTTTTTTTTCATTTTTCTCTTCACATTGAAAGGGATGGACTGAATTTGAGAGGTTATTTTGTATGGTCCTTCTTGGATATGTTTGAGTTGCTGACTGGATATGAAACAAGCTATGGCCTATACTACGTAGATTTGAAAGATCCAACCTTGAGGAGGCAACCTAAGCTTTCTTCTGTGTGGTACACAAATTTCCTGCACAATGAGAGTATGGACTCAAAGGTCACCACCATCACCATGAACACTGAGCAGAATGCATCTGGGCTTTCCAACACCCCTTTACTGCATAGTGCCATTTAAAGTAATCAAGACTAGTTAAAATTGAATTTTGTTCTGTACTCTCATCTTTCTTACCACGGTCCTTATTTGCTTCCTTATGTTACCGTGTGAGAGAATAAAGTGACAAGATTTATAGTGTATAAACTTATGACAAACATTAGAATTTTAATCCACAGGAAACGAGATATTTTTGCTATGATGATGAATGTGAATATTTTTTCATGCTATTTGTCTGATCACTTTTGATATTCCTCTGATATCATGCTATGGCTTAGCTGGGTATCTAAATCAAAGTTGCCTTGCCCTTATATCACTAATCACTAGTATATACATTTAGCTATAGAATCTCCAACTGAATTAAGCTCACATGCCAGTATTCTTCTTCATCCACTGAACACCTAAAATTAAAAGGGATTGTGAAGCTAAGTCGAGATACTTACAATGTTGTGCATGGCAAAAACACAACTCTCTGGTAAGATTTTTGTTCGGATTAGAAAACTGAGCATGAGTGTTAACTTCGACTACTTCAAGGCTCTCCGACGACACTGAGCGAGAGATAAGGATTAGGGTTAGACAAGTAGTGTGTACCTTTGAGGGGTCCTATGAACCTTATTTATAAATGATGGAGAACATGTTATAGTTACTACGTGATATTAGAGATATTGGGGAAGTAATCGTCTTAGAAGATCCCTAAAGTTAAGGGATATATTAAGAGATTTTATCTTCTAGATAATTAGATATACATGCTTTTAATGAGTCAATCCTTATTTTGTGCGAAGCACCTTCTTGCAGGCTACAACATTTGTAGCCAAGTGTTCAATAGGATCAGTTTTACCATTATACGATTCTACCCCGTTAGCTTCTCCAATCCTTTTGGGAAATCCAATAACAAAATCTCCATTGAGAATGGACTCTGAACTCCAACTTCTTTATTTCGTTGAGAAGGAGTTCTCAAAGGTTCTTGTTGTACTTAGTACGGAATTGAGTTTCCATGTGGAAGCTGTTTACATCTTTGCGTTATTGCGTAGTTTGGTGGCGTGTCTTCAACATGGTAATGAGAATAAATTTACAGCTTCCAAAGATGGCGCCAATTGTTTTTTCCAGAAGCTTAGCAGAGTGGTTTTCCAATCAAGCTTGGCAGAGAGCACGACGGCCAGTGTGATGTGCATGGCGATGCATTGAATATCCACGCCATATGAGGTACCTGCAAAAGCCACATTGTCGCTCAAGTCAGCTCAGGATCAGAGAGAATCTTATAATCTAAAGAGAGCAATAAGAGAGAAAATAAGTTGTATCTAGCTTACAGAGTGGTACTAGTGAAATGAAAACCACAGAATAGTTGGTTAAATATTTGGAGTGAGTTCAACATTCACCCGGAAAGAACAATAACTCAGTATGCCAATTTAGAATGCAATTTGAAATTGAGTGATGTTATTCTAATTTTTTTTTAGTATTACAACTATAAATAATATTAATAGTTAAAAATGAGTTTAACAGTATAAGTGTTGGAGCGTGTAATATATATATATATATATATATATATATATATATATATAATTGGACTCCACTTTTGTCCCAGACAGCCTGGAAGACAGTGAAGACGAACTTTATTGATTTTTCAACTCAATAGTTGTACTTTTTATTGTCACAAAGTTGACTTTTCACTGTAGCTATAGTACTAAACAGTTCGTGTTCATGACCGGAACTATTCAAATAGTGCTTTTTATTTTCTATAAATAGAGAGTCTCTCTTTTGTTAAGAGGCAGAACTTGACGGAGAGTTAGTCAGAGACTCTTAGAGAGATAAGATGTAAGTCTTTATCTTTTCTTTCCTTCTCTTTCAATCTCTTATTTCAATCCTGGAATTGTTCTTTTTCAGTTTTCAATAATAAATCTCTTCCTGCAATCTTGATTAATGGAAGGCTAACAATTTAGGAGGTACTGCGGCTTGGACTTTGCTTTGGTAACTTGACCACAATTCTAACAATTTAGTTTTATGTTTAACTAGTTGGTTTGAAGAGTGAAAATTCTTTGTTTGACTTGGCCGAACAACTTGATGGTTTCTTATAGTCAAGTCATTTGGGTGACCAAGATAATAGTATGCTGATTAGTCATTTGGGCATACCGGAATATAATGTGACAAGTACCAGTAAATAGTTTAGCATGAGTTATATTTTAAGGGATCACAATCCTGCCTTGGACTTTTTACTGTTGCTTCTGATTGTAATATGTTGGAGCATCCCTTGTGCTCCCCATTAATTTATTTGACCTATCAAAAAGAGAGAAAAAAAAGGGATCACAATCCTCTGGTGTTCAAAATCAAACTGCAGGAATCTTGGTCTTTAAATTATTTATTTTTGAAAATAAAATAATGTTTTTTAACAGCAAAATTTGATTAATTATAAAGAAAAAACACCTTGAGGACACACCTTCTCAAGTTGGGGTTAAAGAAAACACCCCTAACACATAAGCACATAGCAAAAGTTCAAGAACAACCATCAAAGAGAAAGATACTGCCATGATGCACCCACCTGACACCACTACCTTTAAATTCTTTGACTAATTCCTCTAAAACACAAAAAGCACTTGTCCAGCTACTCCTAAATGGCCTCCCACTAGCAAGTTTACTAAAATAATCGGACTCAGTGCAGCAACCTCTTCCCCAAACCAGAAAACAAATGTTAATTTATAAGTAAAACAATTGATTTTGAATGGTGGGATTTAGAACTGCATACTCTGCAGGTATTTTTACAAATGCAGGGGTTTAAGACATATTTAAGTGTGCGTCAGCTTGCTGAGTTGGTCTATTTCACGTCACGTTCTGTCTTAATAAAAATAAGATGCTTCACGCTGTCCTAAAATCTATATGGTGTTCACATAAACAATATATATACTTTACTTTTATTTTGTCCTTAACGAAGAAATTACATGCTTGATGTTCCAAAAACACAGTTCAAAGGAGAAAAAGATGAGGATGTTAAAGGTGGTCTTTGTTCTGATACATTTGTTAGCTGCAGCTGTATTGGCTAATCCCTTGAGCAAGAATGACTTCCCACCTCACTTCTTGTTTGGTGCATCATCATCAGCATATCAGGTTCTCTTCATATTTTTTATTATATGTGTGGATATAACCAATTGTGTATTAAACTATGTATTTGGGAATTGGGATGATGTGAATGAAAGGTTGAAGATGCTGCAAATGAAGATGGCAGGAAGCCTAGCATATGGGATACCTTCGTACATGCTGCTGGCAATGGTGCTGTTTCATTATGCATATATAACTTAATTTCTGCAATTTGTGAGTGTGTGTTTTTTGGATTTTAATTGGGTTATTTAAGTTAGTAATGTTTGATGATAATAAATTTACTAACCCAAAATGGTTAGTTTGTTACCTAAGCTATTTGAGCACAGTAAAATTATGATTCTTCAGATTCAGAATTCGAAGTGGAGGTGTTGCAGAATTCATTTCTTTCATGTTTATCAAGAAGATAACCAGGTTCCAGATTATCTAGCTAATGAGGCTCATGAGTTTCCTATTGGTCTGCACCTGTTGTAAGGACCTACTGTTAGGAGTAGCAGTATCTGGTTTAGTGATTTTTCAGGAGTGTCTTTCCCACGTAGCGTAGTGGTGTAGTGTATCTATTACTCCTGTCTGATTTTTAGTCCCACAAGTTATGTGAATGCATTCAAAAATAGTAGAACCTTTAAGATATAGCATCAGATTGGGATTCTTGTAGTATAAGAAAAATTCTTATACCCAGAAAAAGTAATTATCACTCATTATAGGTATAGAGTACTGTCCAAAGAAAAAACAAATGTTCTAAGAGATCCCTTTAGACCATGGGTTTCTATAGAGGACATGTATTCATGATCACATATTCATAGTTACAATAATGAAATTCTTCATTTCCCTTCAATTTTCAGCAAAGATACACAGGGGAGATAAGGACATTGGATGCGATCAATATCACAAGTATAAGGTCAGTAGATGTGGCATGTATATTGTATACCCATGGATTAGCAGCAGTCTCATCTTTCGCAGCTCAGAGACTGGTTTTAAATTAACCTTCCAACCTAATAATTTGTACCATAAAGCATCCTCCATACACACATAAATATCTTATTAGTAGTATACATGCCCATCTTTTCTTGCAGGAAGATGTCAAACTCATGGTGAAAATGGGTTTAGATGCCTACAGATTTTCCATATCTTGGTCAAGGCTTGTTCCAGGTATTATCACACAAATGTAGCAAATGATAGATTCTTATATGTGATCATGGAGTAAAAGAAGTAATTGTTCTAGCATTTTGACCAAAACTAGCATCTAAAATAATTCTCGCACCTTCATGAGCATCTATGAAATTATTTGTTGTTCTGACCTTGATCTCTTGTATTACCAGATGGGAAAGGACCAATCAATCCCAAGGGATTACAGTATTACAACAACCTTATCAATGAACTAATCAGCCAAGGTTCTTTTGCATCCTAGAAATACTTCTTAAAGTTTAATTTAACCAGATTCACTTGAATCCTTATCTTTCCAAGTAAGACATATGTTATTCTTTGTTTTTCTTCCTTTGTAGGAATCCAACCACATATTACATTGCATCACTTGGACCTGCCACAAGCACTTGAAGATGAATATGGAGGATGGCTTCGCCGAAGAGTAGTGTATGGTTCCCAAACTTCAAATGTCTAATACCCTGACCGTCATCTACTAGATGAGATTTCAAACAAACTACATCTAGCTCAATAAAAAAAATCACATATGTTGTCTTGCAGAAAAGACTTCACAGCATATGCAGATGTGTGCTTCAGAGAGTTTGGCGATAGAGTTAAATATTGGACCACAGTGAATGAGGGAAATCTGTTCGCATTTGGGGGCTATGAATCAGGACTTCTTCCCCCTCAACGGTGTTCCCCCTCCTCTATACCTAACTGCTCTAGGGGAAATTCCTCAACTGAGCCATATTTGGTAGCCCATCATATTTTGTTAGCACATGCATCAGCTGCTAGACTATATCGGAAGAAGTACCAGGTAAACCAATTTCTGTTACAAGCATGATGCACTTGGTAGCATAATTATATATGAAGGATGTGTTATAAGGTGAATAGGTGATAGTTAAGATATCCTTTTCAAAATGATAATCAAACTATAATTTGTCTTCAAAACTACCTCTGGTGTATGCAGGACAAGCAACATGGATTTATTGGGTTAAATCTCCTTACGTTTGGTTTTGTTCCTCTAACCAAAACTAGTGACGATATAAATGCCACTCAAAGGGCCCAAGACTTCTATACGGGGTGGTAAGTAACACTAACAATTGGAAAGGCTTAGTTTTTTCTTTGGTTGGGAGAGTTTATCCACCCATAGTGGTCTTACTGGCTTGAAAAGGATTGCCTCAGTGGAGGATACCTGTGGTTTAAACAAAAATACCCTCTAGAGTTGATTTTGTCTATGCTTTTGTTTTTTTTCAGGTTTTTGAATCCCTTGATTTTTGGAGAATATCCTGGCATCATGAAAAAGAATGCTGGCTCAAGACTTCCTGTCTTCACCAAAAGGGAATCAAATCTGGTCAAGGGCTCAATGGACTTCCTAGGAATAAATTTCTACTACACATTTCTAGTTAAGAACAACCCAGACAGCCTGCGCTCAGAGGATAGAAGTTTCACAGCAGATATGGCCGCGGAGCTTGAATGTATGTTTCTATTTATGTAAATGTAGGTTTTGAGGTTAAACAACTAATTTTCACATAAATATCTCTTTATTCAACCAACTTTGAAGAACTTTCATTCAATCATGTTTTTTTCCCTTGTAGACCTTACCGGAAATGGTTCGTCTACATATGAGGTAAGAGTAGTGTTTGAATGTTCCTCTTATTCTTTAAGCATTGAAGCTTCCATGTTTTCTACTAACTATCTGTTTGGTTTAGCATCCAATTACACCCTGGATTTTGAAAGAGATTCTTGCGTCATTGAAGAAAGATTATGGCAATTTTCCAGTTTACATTCACGAAAACGGTATGCTTGGCTGAGATCAATGTTTTGTAAGCCTCCAAATCCTTTTATCAACAAAATCAACTTTTTTGGTGTACTGCTATGATAAATCTCCTCACTTCTCAGGTCAACAAACACAACGCAATTCATCATTGGATGACAGGCCAAGGGTGAAGTACCTGTGTAAATACATAGGGAGCCTGCTTGATATACTGAGGTACTTATATTTTCATTTTCAAGTAGGGACTTCAATGTATGTATGTGTATCATATCCTAATACGATCTTCGGTATCAGTGCCCCTTTGATTCTACTCTACTCTATAGCATATTTGGATTAACTTCTCTTTCCTCATAAACATTCTGACACTCAGAAGCTACTCACATAAGCTTCTCCCCATAATTCATTTTGACTTTAAATCAATTGTAGAACTAGAAGGATTTCCAAACGTTCTATATATTACAAATAAATGCGTCGATTTTAAGAATTCAAGGTTGTTCTCAGTTTTTCCCTGAATGCTAATGTTGTTTTTATTTTGCTTTGTTGTTTTCTCTCTTCTTTCCTTTTCCATTGCTCTTGTCACATTGAAAGGGATGGAGTGAATTTAAGAGGTTATTTTGTATGGTCCTTCTTGGATATGTTCGAGGTACTGAATGGATATGAATCAAGCTATGGCCTATACTTTATAGATTTGAAAGATCCAGCTTTGAGGAGGCAATCTAAGCTTTCTTCAGTGTGGTACTCAAATTTTCTGAACAATGGGAATATACCAAAGGTCACCATCATGGACATTGAGAAGAATGCATCTGTGCTTTCCAACACTGTTACTGCATAATGCCATTAAAGTAATCAAGACTAGTTAAATTTGAAGGTTGTTCTGTACTCGCATCTTTTTTTTACCAGGTCCTAATTTTCTTCTTTGTATGACCGTGTGAGCGAATAAAGTGACATGATTTATGGTGTAAAGTTTTGAAAATCATTAGCATTTTACTCAACAGTACATGATTTGCTACTATATTATGAGTTATGACCATGAATGTAAATATTCATGATTTCTATTTTCATGACGTCCATTCATTCTTCTAGTTCTGATAATGAAAAACAACTCCTCATGGTTCTCCTTGGATTGATCCATCGACGATTTCAACAAGTCCTTATTATCTTCATCCAGGTTTCACCTCCATTAGACATGAACTATATCATACCTAGTCAAGATTGATGAAGCATGTGTTGATCTCGAAAAATAATTTTAAGGTCATCAATGGTTTTATCAAAGGCACAACCTGAATTTGGTCGTCTCTATGAAGTTTGAGATCGTTGTAAACCCACAATGATTATCCTGGATAAAATGTTCCTTATAAGAGCAAATTGCAAAGTGTTGTCTAGATTGAAGATCCTGCTGAACTATGGAACAATTTACAAGAAATGTTTTCCTAGGGAGATCATTTTTCGTTTATCAAATCTTCTCCAAGAAATTCACTCTATTCATCAGAGAGGTCGCACAGTTTCTTCCTATTTTAATGATTTGAAAACTTTGTGAAGAATTGGATTCACTTCGACCAATTCCTTCATGTGATTTGCATCCTCATTACTTATTCTTGTCAATTGGTTCATTTTCTGAAAGGTTATACGGAAACTGAATTTGTTATTTGCTTCCTCAAAATTCCTTGTGGTGAGGTTCTGTTTGTGTTAGTCTTTTCCTTAGGTTATGTAGGTTAAGTCTATTATGAAGATTTTTGGTGCAGTGTAATGAATAATGATGATATGCAGAATATCATTAGATAGATTGCTTGTTTAAGTTGTTTTACTTTTCTGGTTTTCATGAAACAATGTGCTATCAAGTTGTATTAGAAATCTTATATTCACTCTATGAATTTTGTATAAGTAAGTCTTTCAATGAATGAAAAGACCAACTGGTTCTTATTAGTTGTAAGTGGGTGTATAGAATCAATTATCGGGCTGATGATAGTAATAAACGATATAAAACGTGTGATGGTAAAACTAAAGGGGTTTACTCAAGTAGAGGGCCTTGATTATTCTGACACTTTTAGTCATGCTGCAAAGCTAACTGTTAAACTACTCTTAACTTCGGTTGCAGCTTGATGTCAATAATGCTTCTCTACACGGTGATCTTCATGAGAAAATCTACATGGAATTACCACATGGCCTTACTCCTGCCACTCCCCATCAAGTTTGCGAGCTCACTAAATAATTTTATGGGCTGAAACAAACTAGTTGGCAATGGGCCAATGGTTTGCCAAGCTTCCTTTAGCTCTCCTCAGTCAAGGCTACCATCAGTCTTCCTCTCTCTTTAGTCTTTACTAAGAGAATTGGTCTCATTCAATTACCACATTATTGGCTTATGTTGATGATTTAGTATTGGCAGGAAATGATATCTGAGATTACCTCTATCATGTGCTACTTGGATGCCACTTTTCACATCATGGATCTTGGTTCATTGAAATACTTTTTAGGGCTGGAAATTGCTCGTTCTCCCCATGGTATTTCAGTTTGTCAAAGAAAGTATGTTCTGGATATTTTATCTGACACTGGTTTACTTGCTTCCAAACCCTGCTCCGCACCAATGACCTGATCAGCTGCTTTATACTCTCAATTTGAACCTGTTTTCCCAAGTGTCAGTGCTTATTGCAGGCTTCTTGGTAGATTGCTATTTCTTACCACTACTCGTCCGGATATTAGTTATGTTGTTCAACAGTTCTCTCAGTTCTTATCTGCTCCTTCCATGGCTCATCATCGTGCGTCTCAATGCGTTATATTAATGAAGCTCCTGGTCAGGGTATCTTCTTTTCTTCTCTTCAATTGAAAGCCTTCAGTGATTCTGATTGGCCCTCATCCCCTTCAACCCGCCGCTCTGTCCCTAGTTTTTGAGTTTTTCTAGGTGATTCACTTATTTCCAGAAGGTCTAAGAAACAACACATTGTTTCTCATTTGTCCTCGGAGGTCGAATATTGTGCCCTTGCTGCAACTGCGTATGAACTTTTGTGGCTCACCTTTCCTCCTGCCTTTCTTTATTGTGACATTCAAATTGCAACAAATCCCAGTTTTCATGAGGATAGAACACATAGAATTGGATTGTTCCATGAAAAGTTCAGTCCAAACTTTTTCATCATTTTACTCATGACCAGCTTGCTAACATCCTAACTAAACCATACCAAATCATCGGAAAGAGAGGGACTCGAACCCTCGGTATTCGTACAACGATCCTGCTACCTCATGCTCCCTTCAATATCTTTTGTCCAAGCTGGTAGTGCACAATACACACTCCAAATTTCGTACACCGATCCTGCTCCCTCCTGCTCCCTTTAATATCTTTTGTCCAAGCTGGTAGTGCACAATACACACTCTCCAGCTTGCAGGGGGTGTCAAGTGAAGTATGTACTAGCCAAGCTGTTACTTAGCTTCAGCTTCATTTGTCATTAGCTATGAAGTTAGAAGTTTGGTTTTGTAATTAGTTGACTAGTTAGTTTCCTCTCTCGTTAGTTAGCTTCCCCACATAGGAAGCTGTACACCAATTTTTTTAATGAAATATCAAAAATGACTTCGACGTTAAATTTGCCAAAAGAACATAAATAAAAAGATGGGTTGAGTCGTACTTTATATGTGTGACTTTAACTATTGAATACCTCTAGTTAGAACATCTCCAATGCAAGGTTTTTAGTTCTTATTTTTGAGTTAAGAACTAAGAACTGAGTTCTTAACCATTGGAGGAGATGACGTGGAGTTCTTACTTCTTAGTTCTTAAAAATAAGAACTAGGTTCTTATATAAGATGTTTTACTTTTTGAGTTCTTAGCATGAAAAGTTAATTTTTTTTCTCTCATTCATCAATTCATTTAATTTAGATATTGAATTAACATTTAAATTTAAATCAAAATTATATGAAAGTAAAAAATATTACTACTATAATGATATTGTGAGACCAAATGAATAGTGATAAGAACTAAGAACTCATGGTTGGAGCAAAATGTGCATAGAGTTGCTTAAGCACATGTGGCAGTACGGGCCCACATGAATAGTGCTAAGAACTAAGAAATAAGAACTAGCATTGGAGATGCTGTTATAGAATCAAATTACCCAAGCGTAAAATAGTCATGTCTAGTTTGTATAACTATTGAATACTTCTTGTTTCAACAAATTCCCAGTCATAATAACACACTCGCGATACACAGAAGCTGGTTTATTGGACGCTGGTTTATTGGAATCTATTGAAAGAACACGTTTTACGCATTCACATTCGACTTCTTTGGGGAACTGGCTTAAAGCTGGCAAAACCAGTAATTTCCCTGCCTGTAACTAAGGTGTTAATATCATAAGTGCCTTCATAGGTATAGATGGGTTCTAAATCACAGAATGCCTGCAAAAGAAGGAAGAAAAACAAATGTTAGAGAACAAATGAACATTAATAGCCAATTAGCAGCAAAGCAATGGAAAGTATTATTCAGGAATCTATAAATTATAGTTAAGCTAGATGATCACTCATTAGCATGAATATCCATAACCCAATTTTATCTTTGATCAGATTGGTGGTTCAACAAAAGAAATCTTGATTCAGGAATTACTCATACCTTTGCCACAAGAAAATCAGCCAAAATACCATTGCCACCGAGCAATTCTCTCCCTAGAGCAGCTGTTTCTCTTGCTCTCAAGGTGATCCATGACTGAAAAGTGATGGCAAACTTCATTAGCAGGCATCTACCACAGTGAAACTGCTTTTCTTGATAAGGAGAAGTTCCAGTAACATATTTTTTTATCAACACATTCCCACCTATTGATTAAAATTCATATGGGACACCAAAATTTGAGCGAGACTGATCAAATTAGGAGTGAGACCAAGACAATTTTATAGACCTCACATGAATTTCAACCAATAGAAGATCAAAGAGAGTAGGTTACTAGTATTTCTTATAAATTAACAGGGGGTTACAAATGTGATATACGAAACTACCTTTCCCGAGCTAGCCTGACCTACAGTCATTTTACCAGTCTCATACAATTTGCAAAGGCGCCAGCCAACAAGAATCATAGCTTGAATATTACCGAGCATCTGGACAAGTTTCTGTTGGTTGATTTGGAAAGCTGCTAATGGTGCTCCAAACTGTTTCCTCTCCTTTAGATACCTTTTAGCCACTCCAAATTCAGAAATGATTTGCAGAAAAAGCTCAAGTATAATAACATTCTAATTAAAAATACCTATGACACATGTCGTAGATGCCCATTGATATACCAATAGGTTGCCAAGCAACCATTACTCGTGAAACAGCAAGTACCTGTTTAATGAGGACTTAAAACTATAAGTAATGATAAATTGATAATGTATAAATCAAGTATGCTTGAAAGATGACCCTTAAAAGGAAAAAAATTAATTGAAGCTATAAAGATTAATGCAAGAGTTATAATTGCATCTAAGCTCTTAACCAAATTTGTTCAATCTTCACAACAATCCGTACTGAGAGGATTTAGGACATATATATGTGGAATTTAAAGCTAAAACAAAAGGGGAGCAATCCATTCCTCAGGATTCCACTTATACTTTGCTACCTCTAATGCTATTAATGCTACAAAGAGAAAAAATATCCATCAGGAACATACATAGGTTCTCATCCAAGCAACTGCAAGTAAACTCTATTCATCAGACAAATACAATATTACAATTTACAGCAACAGGTTTAATTTCAACGTCTATCGTCTAAACATTCCACAATACGTCTCAAATTATACCATGCATACAATTTTCTAGGCTTTTTTGTCGGAGCAACTACTACATGGAGAAAGGAAAAAGTAAATAGTTAGGCTGCAGAACTTGACAATTTGACAGAGAATGATCTTTTCCATAACCTAAAGAAAATTGCAAAACAGTACGAAGGTGCAAACACTGCCCCAAAGAAGATGCAAGAACCAATGTTGAGATATGCTCTACTACTTCTACTTCATCAGGTAATAGAAGTTTCATTAACATAAACCAACTTAACGCACTCATTTTTGGAAGAACAGCAGAGAAACATTATAAATAACCTTACCTTACTTATATCCTGAAAAGAGTCAAGACCTGCTACTCTGTCCTCGTCAGAGACAAAAACTTTTCTCATAACAATGTCTCCATTTTGTACAATCCTAAGTCCAATTTTATTCTCTATTTTTGTGACTGTTAAACCAGGTGCATCCTTTTTTACAATATATCTGAAATATTATCCAAGAAAAATATGTAATTAAAAGATTGCTGGTGAAGGAGGATACAATAGGAACGCAGAATATATAAACTCAGAGAACATGCTTTCAATCTCACTATGTTGTTTTTATAGGCTATATTAGTGACTATTAGGTCCATTAACAAGTTATATATCATAACAGTAATCTATCATAACAGAACATATGTGGATATATCTCAACAGTACTAAGTAATTTAAACTTTCGTTTTGACTGTAGATATTCTTCACTTTCATGTGTCCCCATAATCAGAGAAATCTCTCCCACTGGTCTTTTAGTGCATGCAAGAATTCCACGGGCCATCTTCCAATGTATAAAAAAGAAAAAGAATTCCACGGGCCATAATGGGCATCCATCAGGTTAACATTTTAGTTTTTACCAGATCAAATCATTGCATTCACTCCCTCTTTTTTGTTATGGGGTGTGCAGAGCAAGAGTATAATATAAATAAGTGGATCTGCATGGCTATCAGATGAGTTTGTCTATTATAAATAAGCTAATAATTCATAAATAAGCTTGCATATGCACACAGACTGAATAATGAAAATAAGAACATATATCACAAACCCATTTATCTGATTTGTTGTCGCATTCCTAGCAAAGACAACCAACAGATCAGCAAATGTACTGTTTCCTATCCACCGCTTTTGGCCCTCCAGGATCCAACCTCCTTCTACCTGATTATTTCAAAGCAAAGCAAGACAAGAACATCAGCACTATTGAACTTCGGAACCATTGCGCAAAGTGACAATATGACTAATTAAAAAGACAAATAAGTCGAAAAAAAGCAAAATGCATCTAGCTGAAGAAGCAAATAGAAAATAAAACACAAAGAGCGAAGCACCTTAGTTGCAGTGGTCTTCAAAGCACTGGCATCACTTCCATAGTCAGGTTCAGTCAAAGCCTAATGTTAAGAAAATAACCTACTTTGAGAAGTGCTACTTCAGAAAAAATGCAAAACAAATCAATTCTAAGATAGGCAATTTACCCAACATGCTATAGTTTCTAACTGTGCCAGCGAAGGCAGATATTTTTCCTTCTGAGCTTCTGATCCACACAATGCTAAACTTGACAGTTAATCAAAAGTTAAAAAAATATCAGGAACTACTGACAGAAATCCATTCAATATATATGAAACAATATTTAGAGAATGATTATTGAGAAACAAAGGTACTACCAATAGTGAGCATTGCCAAGGATGAATGGACCAAAATAAAAGTTGAACAGCTTGCATCAACCCTTGCAACTTCTGCAATAGCTATAGCACTTCCAGTTATAGAAAGACCGGGACAACCGTAACCCTGAGAATCAGAGCTTGCTCATAACTCCCTTGACCTTATGTAATACCTTAAAATAATATAGGAAAATATGCAGAGCGAACCTTGATTGTGCCACCAGCAATACGCAATGCACCAAGCTTTGGAATAACATGAAATGGGAACTTGGCCTTCTCCCAATACTGACGAAAAAACATAAAAGCAATGAGATGGTGTGATTGAAATAAGAAAAGAGATAACATCAACAATTTTATATTGCACTAATTTGCGTCCAAACAGTAATAGCATGATAGCATCGCAGAAACATACCTCGGTCATTATTGGAGCAATATTTTTTTCCATACACTCTCTAACTTTCTTCTTGATGGCCTGCTCCTCTGGTGTCAGCAAGTCATCAAATTGAAAATAATCTGAAGCTGGAGTTTTCAAACATCAAGAGAGGTAAAATGGACATAAATTCCTGAAGCATGTCTTCTTTCAATCAAAATATCCGCAAAAAATACCAACTTTCCAAGCCATTCAATATGGACAAAAGGGGGGGGGGGAACCATGTAGAATGTGAATCAAAACTTATAGCATCAGAGTATTATGTCCAACCTTATCACTATGACAGAAAATCAACATGATATTTTTTTTTTGATCGGCCAAATTTCCCCTCCAGGGATTTGATCCCTGGACCTTCCCCTCCCCAACCCATATGTCCCCCAGCTCTTGCCACTTGAGCTATTTTAGCTTCAAGGGGGAAAGGAGCATATTTAAATTAAAAAGTCTACCTGGACTCCGAAGCCTACAGTAATCATTTACAAGTGTGAAAGAATGAAAATTGGCATGAATTTGATATCTTATAGAACTCTATTAGAGCTCCAATTCTGTGAGTACTGAGTATATACTAGGAAGAACAGAAGGTTGAACAGGGTATTAGAAGCCTAGTGACTTATAATAGAAAAATTAATAATTGATAAAGCCACCTATTAGGGGCAGAGAAGCTCTGCCTCTCTGCGCCTCAACTAGATCTGGTCTATAAGCCATATTACTTCCAGGTGAATAATAAATGATGAATACAAATGAGGATATCATGTCCCTAGGCTTCTAGTTTTTAGGGTTCTAACATAAACAGATCCTTAAGTCTTAGCTTGCAGCCCTGATTGATCTTAAGATACGAAAACATTTTTTCCCTTTTAAAATGACCAAATTATCATAGAAATTTCTTACCACAAGGAGGAAATGTAGATGCTGGAGTTGCTTGTGGAAATGCAGCAGAAACATCCAGTGGTGGTAAATTAAAATAGGAAGGCATTGCCCTTTTGGTAGCATCCTCTGTGTGAATCAAAGCATCCATTAAAATGCAAAATAGCTCAATATAACTATCATAATTAGTGATAATTTTTTATCAGAAGTAGCACAAATTAAGTGTCATGTACAATAATTGAATTCAAAATATCAATCAACTATGTATTAGAAGTCAGAAAGTAAAAAAATTACTGGAGCACAGCATAAGAAGAAAACATATTTCCTATAGCTGAGTCTTCTGTTTCAATGTACAAAAATAACTGTGCAGCCAGTGATCAAACATTGAATCAAGCAAAGTTCCTTGCATAAAGCTCATCTCACCCAATTGGGGTGCAGTGCACTAAGTCAATAAAATGCTAGAACATATACATTATAACACACTAGTACACTTACATTACACTAATGAAAATTGTGATTTGCCAGTTGCACAGTTCAATCAAGCCAAGTACACCAGGCTTAAACAAGAATCTCTTTGTACCAAATCTTCCAAACAGAAGTGATTGCTTCAAACTAAAGACACATGTTTGCATTAAAATTAAAATAGAAACATTTCCCCCAATCTATTTATTTATTCGTGAAAATCGCGTTCCTTATTGTTAGCGATTATCATTACTATACGAATATCATGTTGGCAGTTGATACACTGTTTGGAAATTAAAACGGCGGCACACACACTGAGCCAAAATCACCATGGACTGAAGCAACTTCCCTCAACTTTTGTGGCTGTGATTTTGTCTACACCATGATTTTTTATCCCACCATGTATCCAAACACGCACGAAATGCGAAACAAATTTGGGTCCATTTGGTTTACCAAAGACTCCATTTAATACCAATAAGGTTGAGTACAATTGGTAGATAACTGGGTTTCTTAAGCATTTAGTCAATAGTTCGATCGTCAGACGGTGTGTACGGAGAAAGATATCGCCAAAGACTTCATTTACTAATTTTTTTTTTTTGCTTCTTTTTCATTTGAATTCTTTCTTCTCTCTTTTTTTAGAGAAGCATTATGATCCTTTCTCCCAGGCACATAAATAAACAAACATAATCAACATATACAGCAGTGTATTGATTGTTAACAATGATAACCACAAATCAAATTAGAAAAACTCAATTTCTATTGAGATCGGAGACGAGTCAAAAAGGGAATTGCAAATAAAATCACAGAGATGATGAAAAAAAAAACGGACCTGGATTCTTAGAAGAGAGGAGTGTCATGATTGTATAAGAGGAGCAGAGGAGCAACGTGAAGGTGAAATCGCTAAGGTGATACTGATGAATGATGAGAAGGGAAGAAGAAAATGTAATGAAGAATGAATAAATTATAGAATTTAAATGAGAGAAAAGGATAGGCACGCAAACCGAAGTTGTATTGCAAAGTTGAGCTTCCACGTAAGATCAAGATTGATATTGATGTGCAAGAGGGAAAGGGAAGTCACTTCTCAATTCTCATTTTCTCATTTTTTTTTTTTTGAAAATCTTTGTCGTGCTTATCAGCGCCCACAGAATGCTGATTCCGACATCTAATAATCTTCGGATAAACAATTTAATAGGCCCCATTTCCAATCGAATTTTGACATTTATCTGAAACACGGACACTTCTCACATATGGAGTTTTTTTTTACTTTTAGTTTTGGCTTTAAATACTCTCTTGATCCCTGGAATTGTAAAGGAAATCAACTCTGGTCTTTATAAAATTTTCGCATCAAATTGGGTCCCTAAAATAATTTTTTTAATCCAATTAAGGACAAAGTGTGTTTGGGTCTGATGTGGTTTAATTTTATCATAGATGGCATTTCCACGTGGCTTTTATTTATTTTTTTAAATTTCAACTCAAATGATTAATTGAAAATCAAAATTAAGCCCTAATTAAATCTTAATTAACTAATCTCAGCCCTAATTAACTAATTTCTTGAGTTTCAAAAAAAAAAAACTAATTTCTTGACCCAGATCCACAAAACCAAGAAAATCCTAGATCCAACCTCATCCTCCCCTCCTCTCCCAATTCAGAACCACCACATCCCCTTCAACTTCCCACCCCCTTCGCACCCTCCAGATCGACCACTCCCACTGCAGTTCCTGCGACTTTTCCCACGGAACGTGGATCTACGACGCCTCGAGGATTCCCAGATACGACAACAAGTGCAAGGAGATCTTCAAGGGCTGTAACTGCATCTCCGACAACAAATCCAACGCTGCACAACTCGCTAGGTGGCGCTGGAAGCCCAATGACTGCGATCTTCCCCAGTTCGACCCAATTGGGTTCCTTCAATCTCAGAGACACCAGCATTGGTACTCTCTTAGTTTTCGATTTTTACATCCCAAGTTGTGTGCTTTTTGGGATTTTGAGTAATGGGTATTCAGACACACGGGTTCAATCCAAAGTTGTGTGCTTTTTCTATGGAAGTTGTTTGTGAAGAATTTGGATCTGGGATTTTTAGATTTTTACTCCTTCTCCATCTTTCTTTGTTGCATTCGATGTGGTGCTGTCGTTGGGAATGCTATTGTCTTCATTTTATATCTGTTGTTTCCTTTCTTTACCAGTCTTTAATATTTTCAAAAAGAATTGCTCGATCCTATTGTGTATGGAATTAGTTTGATGATGGCACAGGACTTTCTATGAACTGATGCTATGGATTAAATGTTTGATAAAAAAAAAAAAGGGTGCTTCAATGGGTCCTCATGTCTTGCCCCAATTTTTCTGATGTGGGACGTTTTTGTTGGTGATGAACAAGGAAGAAGGGGAGTTGGGGGTGATGGTGGTGGATTTTTCATGAGTTGAGTTCTGGGTTTTTTAGGGGTTGAGTTGCTGGTTTCTTCTTGATGGATGAAAGTGGAAGATGAAGATGGTGATGATGAAGGGTTTAAAATTATTTTTAATTTTTTATATTTTACTCAGTGGCATTACTCAAATTTAAAAAAAAAAATTTAAAAGCCACGTGGAAATGTCATCTGTGCTAAAATTAAGCCACGTCGGACCCAAACACACTTTGTCTTTAATTGGATTAAAAAAATTATTTTAGGGACTCAATTTGATGTGAAAATTTTACAAGGACCAGAGTTGATTCCCTTTATAATTTTAGGGACCAAGAGAGTATTTAAGCCTTTAGTTTTTTAAATGCAAAATCATTTATGGCTTAAATACTTTTTTTGTCCTTGAAATTATAAAGAAAATCAAATCTGGTTTCTGTAAATTTTCGCATCAAATTGGGTCCATAAATTTGTATTTTTAATCTAATTAAGTTCTTTGGCTCAATTTTAACCGGTAAACGGTCCAGTGGCAAGCCTAGACAGTTGAGGATGGTCACGTAGACTTTTTCACATCAATTTTAGGCGCTTGAAAAATAGTTTAATTAATTTTAGTCTATGTTCTTCCACCTTCATCTTCTTCCTCTTCCACCTTCGTCCTCTTCCTCCATAACTCAAATTCTTAAACCTAGAAATTTAAAACCCTAAAAAAACTATATGTTCATCATATTCACCTTATTCTTCCAAAACCTAGAAAATCAGAGACAACAAAAAAAAAATTCAAGATGGAAGAACATGGACTAAAATTGATTAAAATATTTTTCAAGGGACTAAAATCGATGTGAAAAAATCCACGTGGTCATACTCAGTTGACTAGGCTTGCCACTGGACTGTTAACCGGTCAAAATTGAGCAAAATGACTTTATTTGATTAAAAAAATATTCTAGGGATCTAATTTGATGTGAAATTTTTTCAGAGACTAAATTTGATTCATTTTACAATTTTAAAGATCAAAAGATTATTTAAACCAGTTGCAAAATCTTTCATTATTTCATTCCTTGTGTTCCAGGTTATATTGTTCACAATTTTTTATTTATGTTTCAATATTATTATTATTATTATTATTATTATTATTATTATTATTTGTGAGAGAAAATTTCAAATAGAAAGTATGAATATGTTTTTGAAAAATTGAAGCAAAAAAAGTTGAAAAACTAATTCGACGTGGCGCTCTTAATAAATTTGTTACTATTCATAGAAATGAAGTAGAAGCAAGTTTAATAGGTGAAAACAGGATAGAACAACCACCTACAAGATAGATTGAATAAGTTAGCTATCTTAACAAGGAATGAAATAATGAGAGATTTTGCAACTCTTTCATATCTAGTATCTCGTTTAACAAATCACTTCAAGGTAGAAACACAATGAAAATTTTGTTTTTTTAGAGAAGAAACAATGAATGAAGAGTAAATTTGTACACTACTATAGATATGTAAGTCCAAAAAACTAACATTTATGAGTAAACAAAATTAATTTTTCAATTTTGGGAATGTAAAAATAACGGATAGTTTATTTATTAGTTTTTTAGAAAATGTAAATTGGTTAATATAAAACACTATGGGCCTGTTTGGTACATATGTAAGGGCAAATAGTATAAGGACTGATAGTATAAGGGCTTATAAAATTTTAATACTATACAGTGTTCGGTGAGACATCGTATAACTTATCATGTTGTTTTAATAATACAATCACATGTTTGATGAAGTATTAAATAATGATAGATAGTATAAAAATTAAATATTTATACAAAAATGCCCATTTAAAAAAAGTATTCTTTATTTTTTCTGTAATGAGCAAACTTTTACGTGGATTACATTAATTTTTCAAAAAACAATGTCTGGCTTGAATGGTTTGTTAGAAATAAAAATGAACTAAAAAAGACTTAAAATATTTGTAAAAAAAAACCCTAGATATCCTCCTGCTTCCCTAAATCCTCCTACCCCAACCCTGTACCTAATTTCACATACACACATAGGAATCCCATTACTCACATCAAAATCTGGACAATTTATTAAGTTTTTCTATTCTTCTCCACAACATCTCGTTGGTCCCTATTTTGTTCCTTTCCCCTTTTCATTTTTTTTACATCAGTATTCTCTTTGCAATGTTTTCTTATGTTTCTCATCATTTTGTTAGAAAAAATTTCCCCCAAATCGTTGCGCATAGAGGCTGAGACAGAGAAATCGTGACAAGGAAAGAGAGAAGGGAGCAGCAATCATGAGAGGCCATAAGGTTTCTGCGATGATCTGAGGAGGTCACTGTGGTGGTTGCCAGCGACGATAGCCACTGGTACATGGTGCTCCAGCGGCTGAGATTGAAGGGGCAGTGGCTACAGGCTGAGGAGGGTGTGATCTGTGGCAGATTTGAAGAAGATTGAACGGGACAAAAATGTAACAAAAGAAGAGGAAGGTGAAAGGAGGAAAAAGAGATGAACGTTAACAAAGATGAATGGGGTACGTTAAAAAGAGGAGGCTCATTATTCAATGAATGAATGTACATCACAACTTATCAAGTCTTATCCCACTTTTTGATGATGGATTAAATTATACATTTTAGGGCCCGTTTGGTATGTTGTATAGTATAAGGCCTGATAAAATTTTAATATTATACAATGTTTAGTGACACACTATATAACTTATCACTTCCTTTAAATTAATATAAACTTAGTGAAATATTGAATAATGATATATATTATAAAAAGGCTAAAAAACACTTTTGGCCTCTGATGTTTCAATTTTGTGCAAATTTTACCCCTACTCTATTTTTGTCGACGTTTCTACCCTTCATGTTTTCAAACAATGCACCGTCTACCCATCCGTCAATCAGGCTTTCTCAGTAGAGGTTCCTGAGTGGATTGGAGAGATGAAGAGGAGCATATGAAGTTGATGATGTTCAATAAAATGATATAAATTAAATTTGCTTGATATATATATATATCAATTATGTATGTAAATGAACTGATTAAATGCATGTTTTGCTACTTACGGGTCTTGAGTTTGAATCTCCCATGCCCCCTTTTTCCAATTTCACTTGTAATTTCCACGTGGCAGGTCCAAAAAATATATAAAAAAAAAAGCCAAATCAGCTCATTCTGTTAGTTTTTTAACGTCTGACTGACGAAGGAGTAGACGGTGCACTGTTTGAAAACATGAGGGGTAGAAACATCAACAAATATAGAGTAAGGGCAGAATTTGCACAAACTTGAAACATCAGGGGCCAAAAGTGCATTTTAGCCTTATAAAAATGAAGATAGTGTTACTGGTAAAGATGGCGGTGGCTGTCAAGGTGGTTGCGATAATGGCGGTGGCGGTGATGGAGGGTGGTGGTTGTGGTGGTGGTCGTAGAGGTGGTAGTGGAGATGCTGAGTGGTGGTTAGGGTGGCGGCTGTAGCACCCCACTTTCCGTTATTAGGTTATTTATTATTTTATTTTAATTATTATTATGATATATGATAATTAAGTGATTTTATTAGATAATTAAGTGATTAAATTAAATAAGGTATTTAGATTTTAGTGGAGTAGTTGGGAGTGGAGCCCACTAGCACTACTAGTTTATGGTTAGAAGTGAAATAAATAGAAAGAAAGAAAGAAAATAAGGATTAACAGAGGAGCAAACAGAAGAACACGTGAAACAGAGAAGGAGAGGAGAAAAGTGACGAAAACCTAGAGTTGATCTACAAGAGGTAAGGGTTTGAATTCATGTTTTCTGGATTGGTATGATAGTGCATAATGATAGAAAGCATGATTTAGGAACCCTAGGATGTAGATTTTCCAAATTGAAAATAGTTAGGTTTGAATTTTAGGATTTTATTAGATGAATTGTCGGCTGAAGAAGAGAGATGGTGGTGCTCGCGCGTGGTTGATGCGCGACACGTGGTGGTGCGCACGCGTGGTTGATGCGCGGTGTGTGGTGGTGCGCGCGCGCGGCGTAAGGAGATGGCGAGTTTTTGGGGAAAATTTGAGAGAAAATTTAGTTTTTGTATAATAGTTGCATAACGTGTTATATATGAATTATATTTAATTTACACCTGTTTAATAGTTCATTATATGGTGTTGTTTTCTGAATTGAAGTTATGTTTGAGTTGCTAAGTTACTGTGACTGCAAGTTGTGTAATTGATAACATGTAAGCTATGTTTTGTGAAATTGGAGATGATTCATATGGTTGAACTGGAGATGGATATGCTAAAATAATTAGGACTTGCAGATGGTCTAAATATGCATGTTAGTTGAGTTTTGCACAATACACTGCATAGTTGTCAGGAGGCAATGTTGCTAGTTCTCGTGGAGGCTAGTAACTTGTCCCAAAACTGGAGATGGTTTTGAAAGCCTAGAAGACGAGCTTTATTGGAGGTTATCGATATGGAGGGACTCAGTGATACCACTAGTGATAACGTTTTGGTACCAAATGCATTTGCACGGGTCTCACTTGAGTCATATATGTTATTGTAAAATTGTTATATTAGGCCTTAGGGAGGAGCTGTTGATGCTAATTAATGATAATTGTGATATTTTTGGAGAGACTTGATGTTGTGGTAATTGGAGACAATTATATTTGTTTTATCTGAGTTGTTAATTATGGAGTATTGTCATAACTGCGAGATTGACTAATTATATTAAATTACATAATTTATTATTTGTTAGTGAAGTGTAAAGAATTTAGGTGGAACATATATATGCTTTCACACTACTTATTATTATGCTTATCCATACGATATGAGTTCTCACCCTTCTGTTGGAATGATGTTTTATGCGACATCGCTCATGTACCGAGGATAGTGGAGCTTCTCATGAGTAGTCGCATGAGCTAGTCTATTTTTAAGCTTAGTTATGGGAGTCATGCTCTGTTATGTAACACGGGGAAACGTTTAGTATTGTACCTGGATGTTAAGAGATATTTCATGTACTCTCTTTATTTATTTTTGGAATTTGTTAAATTTTGGAGTTGAAATAAATCCGCTATGCTATGCTATGCATATGATGTTGAGACATCAAAGATGAAAATTTATATATTTATATTAAGAACATGACAAGTGTTTTGAATTATATTTCTGGAGAATAAATGTGATACCCTCTGTGTTATGCATTTTACTCTGATTTATGTTATAATATTTATGCGGAGTTTAGAGGGTGTTACAGCGGTAGCGGCGGTGTTGGAAGTGATGGTGATGGCGGCGGTGGAGGGAGGTGGTGGTGGCGATGGTGGAAGGTTGTGGTGGCTGCAGTGGCGGATCCAGGATCCTGGGGTCAGGGGGGTCAAATTTTTCAATTGAGCACCTCGATAAAAATATAATTAAAAACAACTGTAATATGTTTATACATCATATCAGCTTTGATTCATATCACAACAGGGTAATTCACAGCAACTTGCATATACAAACAATTGAGCTGCCAATTGGAATGGCAAGTTACTTTAGCTATTTTGGTATTTTGGTTTTGGACCCTCTTCACCCTCTAATATTTCCTCATTTCTCTTCCCCTTGTCCATGCCATTATTTATAAATCAACAAAACCATAATGCTTGCAGCTCAACACAATCAATTAGTCAATGTATTTTCAGTTCTAACTCAATTTCTCATGTGCATCAAGTAAAAGAACATAAAAAACAAATAATGGTCAAATCAATTCTTTTCAATATAGGCAACACTATAACTATTCCAGGAAATGAAACATATTTTTTAGAAGATATTTGTTGTTCCTTTGTTATGATTGTCTTCATTTTAGCTAATGTATGTTTAAAGCCAACATGTCGGACCCGATATCATAACATCTTGTCTATGACATCTGTCCCTGCGAGATCTGCATTGAGTTGGCTAGGGTTACTGTGAAGCTTTGTTTTGGTTACTTTGTAATCAAGCTAGGGTTGATTGGAAGCTTCTGTGCGCCGTCAAGGGTAATACTGAATGTGATTAAATCCGATTTAATGATTTGATCTGAGAAATTGTGGGAGGCTTATTTTTGGAAAAGGAAACTTTTTAATTGAAGACTTTTGTTACAAATTTGTTTCCTGGTAACTCCCTGGCTGTGTGTGGACTCTTTGCTCGCCCAAGCCCATTGAAGACAAGGCCTGGATGTCTGCTATATATGAAGACCTAGACCTAGTTGGTTAGTAGAGCTTCTGTTGAGTAAATTAGGGTTTACTCTTGTGTGAGTTCATACTTGTTGTTCTCTCAGCATATTCTTGTGTTGTTATTCTTGTCTGAGAGTTGTGTGTTCATTGTTTGATCATGAGATCTGTGTTTGTATTTGTTACAAGTTGTTGAATCACTGTGGCAGTGATTTAGAGAAAGTGAGAGGGGTTCTCATACTTAGGGGGAGGACTAAGTATTCTTACACGGGTAGAGTTAGGTAGAAAGGGTTTGAACTGTGGCAGTTCTGAGAGACCTTTTGTGTACAATTTCTCTATAATAGTGGAAGAACTTTCTCTGGGTGAAAACCCTCCATACGTAGGTGATATTGCACCGAACTGGGTTAACAATCCTTTGTGTCCATCTTTATTGTTTTACTGATATATTTACTGTACTGTGTGTTATGCATTCCATATGTTGTACTCGATGTCTTAGACATTTGGCACAACATCTGTCCATTGTGTGAACCAGAATTTCAATTGGCATCAGAGCAGGCACCCCTGTTCTATTTTTGGGTGAGATTCAGGGAGATATTTCCGGTATCATGGACAACAGCAAGGAAGGAGGATCTGTTCATAGGCCACCAATCTTGGATGGTACCAATTATGACTACTGGAAAGCACGAATGATTGCCTTTCTGAAATCAATTGACAGCAAGACCTGGAAATCTATTGTCAAAGGCTGGAAGCATCCTGTGAAGAGTGACAAAGAAGGAACCTCAACCACTGAACTGAAGCCTGAGGAAGAATGGACCAAGGAAGAAGATGAGGAAGCTCTAGGTAACTCAAAAGCACTAAATGCAATATTCAATGGAGTGGACAAGAACATGTTTAGATTGATCAACACTTGTACTGTGGCAAAGGATGCTTGGGAAATTCTCAGGATAGCTCATGAAGGTACCACAAGGGTGAGAGTGTCAAGACTGCAACTTCTTACTACTCAATTTGAGAACCTGAAAATGAAGGAGGAGGAAACTGTTTCTGAATTTCACATGAAGGTGCGAGACCTGGCAAATGCATCATTTGCTCTGGGGGGACCAATGTCTGAAGAAAAACTTGTCAGAAAGATCCTCAGGTCCCTACCTAAGAGATTTGACATGAAGGTCACTGCTATTGAGGAGGCTCAGGATATAGGAAATATTAAAGTTGATGAGCTCATTGGTTCATTACAGACTTTTGAAATGTCTCTAAATGAAAGATCAGAGAAAAAGAATAAAAGCATTGCATTTGTGTCAAACACTGTAGATGATGATCTGAGTGAGAAAGAGTTAGATGAAAACCTGTCTGAGGCTATAGCACTGCTTGGGAGAAAATTCAACAAGGTCATGAGAAGATTTGATAGAAAATACAGACCAAATGTCACTGACAAACAGATAGACATTATCAAAAACTCTGGGAATGCACTGAAGGACAAGGAGGAAGACAAGTCTATCAAAGCAAAAGGAGTTCAATGTTATGAGTGTGAAAGGTATGGTCACATTAGAAGTGAATGTGCTACTTTTCTGAAGAAGAAAGGAAAAGGTATGGTGGCTACTTGGTCAAATGATGACTCAGAAGATGGAAGTGAAGATCCTGTAATGGGATTAACTGTGAAGAGTAGCTCAAAAATGAATTCAGTTGATGAGGAGGTCTCTGGAAAAGAATTTGCTGAAAATCATGAGCTCTTATCTAAAAGGTGTCACAAAGCTTGTGGCTATGGAAAGAAATTGGAAAGAGAAAAGCAAGATCTTCTCAGTATAAATGATAATCTTCGAGAGGAAGTGTCTATGTTGAAGTTTAAAATTGAAGGTATGATCAAATCTGTGCGTATGTTAAATAATGGTACTGATATGTTTGAATTGATGCTAGAATCAGGAAAGACAACCAGAGACAGGAAATGACTGGGATATGAGAGTAACTCCAAAACTAATAAATTCAAGGAGACAACTCATCAGTTTAGTCCTACTAAAAGAAGTTCTGAATTTCATCTGTCAAACCATTTGTATCAACATGAGGTCAAACATGTGCATCCATAGATATCTTGTACTCAGAAGAAAGAAAATTCAGAATGGAAGCCTAAAAATAATGTGACTGCACTTGTTGGTTCTACTTCTATGGAAGAGGATTGGTATTTTGACAGTGGTTGTTCCAGACATATGACAGGAGTAGAAGAGTATTTTGCTAATCTGAAGCCACATGGTGCTGGGGATGTAACTTTTGGTGGTGGAGTCAAGGGTAAAATCATAGGATCTGGAAAGCTTGACGATAGGTTTTCACCTGAACTGAGTGAAGTGTTACTGGTAGAAGGCTTGACAGCAAACTTAATCAGTATAAGCCAAATTTGTGATTTGGATCTGGATGTGACCTTTAGTAAACGTGGATGTCAAGTAACAAATGAAATTAATGAGATTGTGATGAAAGGTGAAAGAACAAAGGATAATTGCTACAGGTGGTGTTCTCATTACAAAGGCATGCCTACAGGATATCTGACTAGCAAGGCAGAAGATGCCAAACTCAGAAAGTTTGTAAAAAAGATCATTACCAAAAAAATGAACATGCAAAAAGGAAGGATGGACTCAGAGAAAGAGGAAGTAGATGCAAGGGCTGTACAAAGAGATGAAGAATTGACTTCAGTATATAAAGATCCAGGTACAAGAATTATGACAATCGATGATTCAGAAGAAGAGAACAGGAATATGAGGGAGTTGGAAGCTACTTTCATCAGAATGCTAGAGGTTCTGGAAAAGAAACAAACTAAGGAAAATTGTGCAGATAAATGCTTCATGTCCAACCTTAATTCAGGAAGCCTCAAGAAGACTTTTGCAAATGATTGCTTGGCAGAATTCATGCTGGACCATGACAAATCAAGTTTGACTGATGTTTCTTTACAGCAAGCTCACAAGTTAGTAAGGGATTCTCAAGAGTTGATTAAGGAACTGAATGGGGGCAATGAAAGTCAAGAGTCATATAGAAGCAAGGTTGAAAAGATGTTTTCAAGAAGATCAGATGGTTTGCTCAAAACTACAGAGAAATGTTTGTTGTTGAAAAAGACTAATGCTTCATGGACCAGGATTGGTGTGTTGAGAATCACTGGATCAAGAAGGAATAGTATGATGAAAGAGTGTGATGTCAACACTAATGTCAAGACATCGTGTGGCAACAACCAGAAGGCAATCAGTTACTTCAAAAAACTGCCTCAACAAGATAGGAGCGAGCAAATGAATCACTATTATGTTATAAGATTAATGGAAGGAGACATTTTGGTGAAACACGTTGAAAATATCCTTTTACAGAAGGATATTTGTGCCAAAACTGTGGTTAAATTAGAAAGGTTAAAAAGAAAGTTAGGGATTTGTGAATTAACTGACTTAAAGCAGTTAATGGCACTTGTCACAGGCAACGACTATATTGTGCTCTATTTAACCATTCCTGATCGTGTGTTGGAAGACATCATTCTACACCTTCCGTGTTTCGATATCTCTGATTTTTGCTCTTCCCTCAATTGCCTAACCTTCAACGGTTACTTTTTGATATCTCTCTTGATTCAATTAACCATGTCTCAAGATTCTGGGAAAAGGAGTGCTGCCGGTCTCAAAACTGTCAAGAATGCCCATGGTGTAAAATTTCTTGGGTTGAAACCCTCATCATCCACACCATCAAGAATCACACGTTCTTCTGCTACCTTTGTCTCTCCCGAATCATCTGGGCTAGCAAGAAGGACAAGAAGTATGAGAATCAAGCATGTTGTCAAGAAAGGCACTGGGAAAACTACAAGTGTTCAGGATATTTCTGATGATTCCCTGTCTGATCACAATGTTGATGCTGATCGAGAAGAAATTGTGTCCAAGGCTGAAGCAACTCAAGTCATCAATGATGTGTTGGAGACTCTTGCTGATGTTGCAACTGCACAGGATGTCACATCAAATGTTGAATTACAGGAAGGTCGTGATTCTGAAGGAAATTCACAAAATTCTGATGGAGAGAAGGGCAATAACTCTGATGTAGGAAGGCATGAATCTTCTAGTGAGAAGACTCCCTCTGATGAGATCCCAGTAGAGAAATCTCCTCAACCCGCTTCCAAGAAAGGAAAAGAAAAAGTGACTGTTGACTCTGAAGTAGAGGACTCTGATGATGAAACTCTGATCAAGAAAGTCTCTGTCTCTACAAGTGCTGTAAAGAAGGCTGCTATTTCTTCAAGCAAGAAGACTGCAGATAAAAAGAATAAAAATGCAAAGACTCCCAAGACTTATAGAAGCTCTCAGGTCCAAGTTCCTGAGAAGAAGAAAAAGATAGGAAAGAAATGTGATGCTTCCACTGGGAGAAAAAGGAAGTATGTGTCTGATTCTGAGTCAGATGTCGAGCCAGATGTTCCTGACATCTTCGACCACTGCTAGGAAGAGGATGAAGGGAAGGAGAATTCCATCAAATGTGCCTGATGCACCAGTGGATAATGTGTCCTTCCACTTTGCAGATTCTGCACAGAGGTGGAAATTTGTGGTTCAAAGGAGGATGGTTATTGAAAGAGAACTTCATGAAGATGCCTTGGAACTCAAGGAAATTATGGAGGTCCTGAATGCTGCTGCTGGGTTAATGAAGACTGTCAAGGGTCTTGGCAGATGTTTTAACAACTTGGTAAGGGAGTTCATTGTAAACATCCATTCTGACTGTGATGATGAATCAAGTGATGAGTACAGGAAAGTCTTTGTGAGGGGGAAGTGCATCAATTTTTCTCCTGAAGTTGTGAATGATTTTTTTGGGAGAAGTCCTAGTGCTGTGACTGAGGAGGAGCCAAATTTGAACAGGATTGCTAACACCCTTACTGGGAAGCTGGTTAAAAAATGGCCCACAAAAGGTTTGCTCCCATCTGGAAAGTTGACAGCCAAATATGCTGTGTTATACAAAATTGGCACTGCAAATTGGATGGCAACTAACCATTTGTCCGGTGTGACTCCACCTTTGGCCAGAATGCTCTATTTGGTTGGAACTGGTGGTGAGTTTGATTTTGGCAAGTTGGTTTTTTAGCAGACTCTCAAGCATGCTGGATCATTTGCTGTGAAGCTGCCTATTCTGTTTCCATGTCTTCTCTCTGAGCTTATGGTTCATCAACATCCTGACATTCTGCGATCCAATGAGCCTCAAGGTAAGAAGCCTCTGCCTCTGAAATTTGATTATCGCTTGTTTTCTGGGACACATGTTCCAGACATCTTGCTGTCTGCTGCAATGGGAACTACAAGTGTGAAGGTGTGAAAAACGACTAGAAGGGGGGGGTTGAATAGCGTTTTCAATATAAAAACTTTCCCCTTAAGATTTAAAGTAAATCTTTTCGGTTTCTCTAAGATAGATGGTGCAGCGGATAAAGATAGAGAGAAGAGAAGCACACAAGTATTTTATCCTGGTTCACTTGATAAATCCCTCAAGCTAATCCAGTCCACCCGTTAAGGTGATTTCTTCCTTCTTAGAATGAAGGCAATCCACTAATCAGATAATTGTTACAACTGCACTTGAAACCTACAAGTGACTAACAATACACTGACTTAGCTATCACTAAGATTCACTCTCTTAGTCTTCTCTAGGATCCGATCAACCTTGATCTCCTAAAGGAATCACCACTAAGATTCACTCTCTTAGTCTTCTTAAGGATACTGACCTACCCGGTCCCTTAAGGAAAATCAAACAACTGTTTGAGGTTGGTGTTTACAAAGGTTTGCTTCTAAATAAGCTGAGTGTAAACTAAATAAGAACAGATGAAGAAAGTAGAAGCTTGAATCTTTTCTTGTATTGCAGCTCTTTATTTTCTCTCGCTCTTCTCGCTCTCTGGTCTTTCTTCTTTTCTTCAGCCTTTTATAGTCCAAGGTGCAAAGGATATTTCTGTTGAGAGAATATGACCGTTGGAGGGCATTTCTGGAACTTCCAGAACCTGCTGTGGCTGAACCTTGGTAGGTAGGCATTTCAGAATAGTACACTGCTCTTGTACTTCTTGATAGAGACATTTGCCTTTAACCAATGACTTCTGATCAGAGGAATGCTTCGTGTTGGAACTTGTGAAGCTTGGTGATCAGAGTCAGAGGGATGCTTGGATCCTCTGACCTTCGTAACTTCTGCTTCTGGACCTTCAGAGCTTCTGAACCTTCAGAGCCTCTGGTCCCTCAGAGCTTCTGGTCTTCAGATCTTCTGATCCTCAGATCTTCTGATCCTCTGATCTTCTGATCCTCTGATCTTCAGATCCTCTGATCCTCAGATCCTCTGATCCTCAGATCCTCTGATCTTCAGATCCTCTGATCTTCTGAACTTCTGACGAATATATCTTCTGGTGTCAGAATCAGAACCTGTTTGTCAAAACACTCAAGACAAACATTAGAGTATCATAGTTGTTCATCCACAAATAAATACTTGTTATCATCAAAACATAGAGTTGTACCACATGACCAAATCTTGATCTAACAATCTCCCCCTTTTTGATGATGACAAAACCATGTATTTTGATGAACAACTCTAAACAAATAAACTGAATACACTCAGAGTATAAGGTATCAGAGTTAAAACTTATCCTGATGTGTATAGTTTATCTTGCTCCTTCTGAATCCAAGTCTCGTGCTTGATTCTGAGCTAAGCTCCCCCTGAATCTAATACTTAATATCAACGTTAGTAAAGTCTAGATTCTGAGCTAAATGATGTAGGAGTTGAGTTGTCAAGATACTATAAGTTCTCCCCCTTTTTGTCATAAGCAAAAAGAATGAAGGTGGAAAAAAAATAGTAAGTGTAAAAGACGAAATACTCCCCCTCAGAAGTAATACCAAGGGATACTTGGCTTCTGATTAGCATATCTTCTGATGAGAGCAGAAGTGTGGTTCTGGTGACATCTCCGTTCTGGACAAAATTTCATCTTCAGATACTTCAGAATGAGAAGCTAGGAACCTACTCTTCTTCTGATGACGCAAGTCAGAAGTTGTAGTAGCATCTTCTGATGTTGTTGCTTCTGGTTCGTCAAGTTCTGAGTCTTTGCTTCTTTCTGAAACGGTCATGCTCATCTCTGCAAGCTTTTTCAGCTAGCTTTGACTTGTCAGAGTCAAGCTTATCATTAATTCTAACATGAATAGCGTTCAGAATATCAACAGAGGGGTTCATATCAAAAACCAATGATTCCTTGACCAAATCTTGCTCTACTGATGCCTCCAAGATCAACTTCACCTTCAGGTTCAAGTTTTGGATCTTGGGACATATGCCTTTCTCCCGTCATGTGTTGCCTGCATCCACTGTCCAGGTTCCATGGTTGGAGTTTCGATGGACCTACTGAAGATATCTGCAACATATATAATCTTATCCCTAGGTACCCACTTTCTGGGTCCTTTCTTGTTAGTTAGCCCAGAAGTTCTGACAACTTTGGGTCTTTCAGCAGGATAATATACAGGAATTTTTGCATGATATTTAGACATGGAGAAAGATCCCTTTTTACGAGGGTTTTTAGCAACTTCAGCAGGTACAGGGTCAGGCAATATGGTACCAGAGGGAACAAAGCATTCATACAAAGATTTAGCTTTAGGCACAGAGGGCTCATTTCTAATTGGTTTAGAATACCCAATGCCATGCATTCCATTTCTGCTCACGCCATAGATCAATGAAGCCATCAAGCTTCTATCTACGCTTTTAGCCAGGAATCTTTGAAAAGATTTTTCATACTTAGATTCATGCTTACTATCAGAGGCATCGCAGGCAATAACTTCTTCTAACTTAGCAATTTGATTCTTAAGCACAGAGTTAGAATTAATCAAAGCATGATTATCATTTTTCAAATCAGAAATAATTTTCTCATGTTCAACAGAAGTTTCAGAGGCAGCAGAGAAATTCTTTTTCAACCTTTTATGCTTAGTCAAGAGAGAGTTATATTTATCCATAATTTCAGACAAAGCATCTTTAAGTTCAGAAGTTGAGAAAGAATCAAATACCTCATTTTCATCGTCAGAGTCTGGATCTCCTTCTGATTCTGAGTCAGAGTCAACAGCTTCCTTTGACTCTGCTCCTTTGTCTTTGACAATAGCCACGAGTCCTTGGACTTTACCATCAGAGTCAACATCCTCTGATTCTGATTCATCAAAAGTCACCATCAGACTTTTCTTTGGTTTGAAATGCTTCTTTGACTTTTCGTCCTTTGATGAACCTTTGTATTTGCTCTGCCTGTGCTTCCAGATGCAGTTGAACTTTCTGGATATCAGAGTCAGCTCATCTTCATCAGAATCTTCTGATGCTTCTTCGGATTCTTCTGTTCCAGCTTGGAGAGTCTTAGCCTTTTCAGATTTGGATTTCAAGGCAATAGACTTCTTCTTGTGATCTTGATGTTCAGCACGCTTTAATTCATGACACTTCAGTATGCTTATGAGTTCTTCCAAACTCATCTGCTCAACATCTCTAGTTAGCTCCAAGGAAGTTATCAAAGGCATCCAGCTTTCAGGAAGACCTCTAAGGATCCTCATGACATGATCCGCAGTGGTGTAGCTGTTGCTGAGGGGTCTTATTCCAGCTACGAGCAACTGAAATCTGGAAAACATATCCTCAATGGATTCGTCAGGTTCCATTTGGAAGGATTCATACTGCTTGATTAGAGACAACGCTTTTGTCTCTTTCACTTTCTTGTTTCCTTCATGAGACATCTGCAAGGATTCAAAGATGCCCTTGGCGGAATCACGATCAGTAATTTTCTCATATTCTTCATATGAAATGGCACTTTGCAGAATAGATCTTGATCTGTGATGATCTCTGAATTCCTTCTTTTGATCTTCACTCATCTTCTTCCTTGGGATCTTTACACCATGTTCATCGACAGGAGGGGTGTAGCCATCAACAACAAAATCCCAAAGATCAGGATCAAAGCCAAGAAAGAAGCTTTTGATTCTGTCTTTCCAGAAATCAAATCTCTGACCATCAAAGATAGGTGGTCTTGCACTGTATTGATATTTGCTTGTAGTAGTGGTGGCATCCATGAGTTTTTCACACTGGCCCGGATCTACTGAACACTGTTAAGTGTGGTAATCAGAACTTGCGCTCTGATACCAATTGAAGGTGTGAAAAACGACTAGAAGGGGGGGGTTGAATAGCGTTTTCAATATAAAAACTTTCCCCTTAAGATTTAAAGTAAATCTTTTCGGTTTCTCTAAGATAGATGGTGCAGCGGATAAAGATAGAGAGAAGAGAAGCACACAAGTATTTTATCCTGGTTCACTTGATAAATCCCTCAAGCTAATCCAGTCCACCCGTTAAGGTGATTTCTTCCTTCTTAGAATGAAGGCAATCCACTAATCAGATAATTGTTACAACTGCACTTGAAACCTACAAGTGACTAACAATACACTGACTTAGCTATCACTAAGATTCACTCTCTTAGTCTTCTCTAGGATCCGATCAACCTTGATCTCCTAAAGGAATCACCACTAAGATTCACTCTCTTAGTCTTCTTAAGGATACTGACCTACCCGGTCCCTTAAGGAAAATCAAACAACTGTTTGAGGTTGGTGTTTACAAAGGTTTGCTTCTAAATAAGCTGAGTGTAAACTAAATAAGAACAGATGAAGAAAGTAGAAGCTTGAATCTTTTCTTGTATTGCAGCTCTTTATTTTCTCTCGCTCTTCTCGCTCTCTGGTCTTTCTTCTTTTCTTCAGCCTTTTATAGTCCAAGGTGCAAAGGATATTTCTGTTGAGAGAATATGACCGTTGGAGGGCATTTCTGGAACTTCCAGAACCTGCTGTGGCTGAACCTTGGTAGGTAGGCATTTCAGAATAGTACACTGCTCTTGTACTTCTTGATAGAGACATTTGCCTTTAACCAATGACTTCTGATCAGAGGAATGCTTCGTGTTGGAACTTGTGAAGCTTGGTGATCAGAGTCAGAGGGATGCTTGGATCCTCTGACCTTCGTAACTTCTGCTTCTGGACCTTCAGAGCTTCTGAACCTTCAGAGCCTCTGGTCCCTCAGAGCTTCTGGTCTTCAGATCTTCTGATCCTCAGATCTTCTGATCCTCTGATCTTCTGATCCTCTGATCCTCAGATCCTCTGATCCTCAGATCCTCTGATCTTCAGATCCTCTGATCTTCTGAACTTCTGACGAATATATCTTCTGGTGTCAGAATCAGAACCTGTTTGTCAAAACACTCAAGACAAACATTAGAGTATCATAGTTGTTCATCCACAAATAAATACTTGTTATCATCAAAACATAGAGTTGTACCACATGACCAAATCTTGATCTAACAAAGTGCTGGTGGTTTTACGACACCTAGCTCTAACAAGGAGGATATTGTGGCTGAATTGAGAGAAATTTCCAAGACCTTGCATGATACAATCCTGGCAAGCAAAGTGAGGAAGTATAATGTTGATCAACTGATTAAGACTTTGACTAATGCACCGGGGGATGCTGAGAAGGATACAGATGATGCTGAGGTTGCGGATCTTGGAGTTGATGGTGACAATGTTGAAGGAGAAGAGGATGTAATGTATGCCACTGCTGATGAAGAGGAAGCAGAAGAGGACAATGACAATGAGGAAGAGGATGTCACTGGCTCTACCAGTTCTCCTACTCACAGTGCATCTCTCTGATTTGTTTTTTTTATCTTGAATGTATTTTACTACTGCCTGCTGGCTCTATGACTCCTTGGCTACTAGTCTGTATTAATTACGAACATCATTTGTGTGCACTCTGCAGTGTTACAATGCTCTTTCTTTGTTCATGGATAAGTGTGTTAGTTCTTCTTCTTGTGACCCTTTGCCAAATTCTGCTAATAAGGGGGAGTAGTATTGTAGTGGTAGTGGTGTATTTGTAGTGTGGTTGTGGCATTTGCTGGCTGTGCTAAACTCTGAAGATGTGTTGCAGTAGTATGATGTGTTGCAGTAGTAATATTGTGCTAGTTGTGTGTGTGTTGACTGTGCTGAACTCTGATAGGGATGTATGTCACTGCACTGAGTGTGGATCTGTGTTTCTGTGTGCATAGCTGTTGCTGCTGCTATTGGCTATGTTGAAGTGTGTTCTTTATGTAAGCTACCTTGTCTGATGTGGTTACTCTTCACTGATTTTTCAAGCTGCACGAATTGTTCTGAAGAGTTTTATGGTAGTGGATTGTATTAGCTAAAATTTGACAAAGGGGGAGATTGTTGTTCCTTTGTTATGATTGTCTTCATTTTAGCTAATGTATGTTTAAAGCCAACATGTCGGACCCGATGTCATAACATCTTGTCTATGACATCTGTCCCTGCGAGATCTGCATTGAGTTGACTAGGGTTACTGTGAAGCTTTGTTTTGGTTACTTTGTAATCAAGCTAGGGTTGATTGGAAGCTTCTGTGCGCCGTCAAGGGTAATACTGAATGTGATCAAATCCGGTTTAATGATTTGATCTGAGAAATTGTGGGAGGCTTATTTCTAGAAAAGGAAACTTTTTAATTGAAGACTTTTGTTACAGATTTGTTTCCTGGTAACTCCCTGGCTGTGTGTGGACTCTTTGCTCGCTCAAGCCCATTTAAGACAAGGCTTGGATGTCTGCTACATATGAAGACCTAGACCTAGTTGGTTAGTAGAGCTTCTGTTGAGTAAATTAGGGTTTACTCTTGTGTGAGTTCATACTTGTTGTTCTCTCAGCATATTCTTGTGTTGTTATTATTGTCTGAGAGTTGTGTGTTCATTGTTTGATCATGAGATCTGTGTTTGTATTTGTTACAAGTTGTTGAATCACTGTGGCAGTGATTTAGAGAAAGTAAGGGGGGTTCTCATACTTAGGGGGAGGACTAAGTATTCTTACACGGATAGAGTTAGGTAGAAAGGTTTGAACTGTGGCAGTTCTGAGAGACCTTTTGTGTACAATTTCTCTATAATAGTGGAAGAACTTTCTCTGGGTGAAAACCCTCCAGACGTAGGTGATATTGCACCAAACTGGGTTAACAATCCTTTGTGTCCATCTTTATTGTTTTACTGATATATTTACTGTACTGTGTGTTTTGCATTCCATATGTTGTACTCGATGTCTTAGACATTTGGCACAACATCTGTCCAGTGTGTGAACCAGAATTTCAATATTAAACATATTTTTTCTAATATTAAGGACGTTGGCAATTTATATCTGTGAATAAAAGTTGAAATGAAAATATAGATTTGAACTTGGTATTGAAGGGGAAAATCTTGAAAACAATAAACTTTTTTTTTAGATAAGCCAAAATTGATATTGAAAGGGAGTACTATGGTACTCCAACCATTTACAAAAGAGAAAGAAAATTAGCCAAAAGCTAACTATGGAAAAAGAACTGTCAAACGCACAAAAGCTCACAAGGAGGTTGTGCCTCAACCAACATAACAGATGGGTACAACAAGGTACAACACTACTAAATGTCAAAAAAGAGAGAGCTATACTAATAGTATTCCAACCAAAATAAGACTTAAGATCCACCAGTGAAAGATTGTCAAAAACCAGCAACCTGTCATCAGCAGCTTATTCACCACTCTAGGATAGCATTGAACTCATATATGCAATTACAATTCTACAAGAGACTATTACCTACCTAGTATTACCAGAAATAAAACAGGAAAGAAGTTTGGAAAGACTAGAATTGACAATTAAGTTCCTCTATCAGAAATCACAAAATACCATTTGAAATCATTTCCCTAATTCCCTTCACATTCCAAGTTCCAACCTCAAACCAATTACTTAATCAAACCATTTCAATCTCAGATATAAAACCAGTTACTAAATGACTAAATCAAACCAGTTATTACATCAGCAATTGCTAAATTCAGCAAAAGGAAAAGCAAGACAACAAGCTTATAACTCAATTCCTACATCAGGACAACAAGCTTATGCTAAATAAACCAAACTCAATTCCTACATTATCAGCAATTGCTAAATTAAAACCTAGTCTATTTTCACTTCAATTTCATATACATTAACTTAATTCAGCAAAAGGAAAAGCAATTGCTGGGTTTTCAATTTCTAACTTTCAAGCTTTCAATTTCATATACACAAACTAAACTCAATTCCTAACTTTCAAGCTTCAACAGCAGCAGAAAGAGAGAGAGTTGGGGTTTCAATTTCCCTTCACTTCACATTTCAATTTGGGGGTTTAGGTTTTCAATTTGGGGGTTTTCAATTCCTAACTAACCTTCAAGCTTCAACAGCAGCAGAGAGAGAGAGTGGTGGTGCGTTGGAGGTCGCCGGTGGGCGGTGGTGGTGGACTGGTGGCGTAGTGGCTGGTGGGTTGCAGGCTTGCAGCGTTGATGAATGATGAGTGCGTGAGAGAGAGAAAGGAGTGGAATAGAGAACGTGAATGAGTGGTGGTGGCTGGGGCCTGGTGGTACCGTGGTGGTGGCCGGAGGTGCGTCGCCCGGTGGTGGATCGGTGGTGGTGGGAAGTGGGAACTCGAACTGGATCGTGAGGTGAGACCGTGAGTGAGTGCGTGAGGAAGAGAGAGAGAGAGAGGAGTGAGACCGTGAGGACTGAGGAGTGAGTGTGGGGCCTGGGACTGGGTGCAATTTTCAAATTTCAGGGGGTTCAAAAAAAAATCATTCTAGGGGGGTAAGTAGGAATTTTTTTTTTCAGAAGGGTTCAGTTGAACCCCCTCAGCTTAACGTGGGTCCGCCCCTGGGTGGCTGTAGTGGTTTAGGTGGTGGTAGCGGTGGTGGTGGTGTCGTAAGTGATGGTGATGATGGTGGCGGCAGTGGTGGTGGTGGCGGCAGCGGAGGGAGGTGGTTGTGGCCATGGTTATTAAAATTGGACCGGACCGGCCGGTTCAACCGATTGAACTAGGAACCAGAACCATGGCCGGTTCGAAATGACTGCAAAATCGATCTAATGAAAAATCGAAAAAACCGGTCCAAGTCCGGTCAACCGGGTGAAAACCGATGGTTTCGGTTGAACCAGTTCATGAAAATAGTCATAAAAAATTAAATATTTTGTTCATTTCGAGACAAAAGGCAGGCCGTTGTGGCTTTCCTGTTTCCTAAGAATGATCACTAAATCATTATATATCCTCCTTGTGCTCTTGTCACATCTCTGCAGAACTTGGACTTGTTAAAATTTTAAAATCTTAGAAACCTGAACCTATGAAACCCAAGGTCAAATTGTGAAAAACAAAAAAAAAGGCTATGGCGTCTGGTCTTCTTAAAATTGGGTTGCATTAGGCAAACTAATAATGATAATATATACCGTACAAAATTTGATGGCATATTAAATGTAAATGACTTTTAATATTTTTTATTTCTTAGCTAAGAATATATTTCGAGAGTAAAGTTTACTAGGATTATGCCCGTTACCCGTGCGATGCACGAGAATATTTTTTTACAAACTTTATGATAATTACAATTTTTATATATTCAGTATATATATAATTATGTAATAATATATATAGTTACCTATACAATTTGTTTATAGGCAAATGTTAGTTGTTAGTAATATTAGTAAATTAGTTTTCCTCATGGTTCGAAGTTTGGTCTCTTCACCCTTCAACCCACTCAGCCCTTATGTCTCTAACTTTTACCACTTGAGCTATCATTCGGAAACTACCTTACTATACAATGATAATTTATCTTAATAAGAGACTAATTTACTTACAACTAATATTTGCCTAAAAAAAGTACTTATACAACGATAATCAACTTTCTTACAAATTAATCAACTTTCTTACAACGACATAGTGGTGATAAAAGATGATCAACATATATTTCGGCCATAGTATATTAGACAATTAAAAAGACATTCCCTAAAAATATTACTCCATCATATGAAAAAAATTATTGTTAAATATAAGTCCATTTATAATATTTAAGAAGCATTAATTTTTTGTTTCAAATTTACATTCATATTATAGAAAATTAAATAAGGGTAATGCAAATTTATTGTGAGTAACTATTTTTCTTAATCTAATAAAATTATGTAAAAGTAACTTATATATAGGAACGGGTTAAGTATGATAAGTGAACTTAATGACAAAAACCTCTAAATATAGTGATTAATATAAATAGAAATACAAAAGATTTGCTCAAATATAGGTGCAAAAAATATTACAAAGTTATTCCAACTAATTATTGTAGATCTTTTGAAGAATGAAATAATTTACTTTCAATTAATAATTATTGTAGATTGTGAGACTATACAATTAAGTGTTACGTGTTTTATGTTTATCTCACATGGGCATGGCACCATGTTTATCTCACATGGGCATGGCACCATGGAAGTAGACTCAATAATTACTTTTTTCAATATTAAACAGAAAATTAGATTATGACAAATGGAGGAAAGTATATTTGTGTGCCAAATATTAATTCATCTTTTAAATTGCTCTAAGATGTTTTCATATAATTTTTGACAAAGCACAATTTGTGAAGATAATGAGTTTGATTCAACAAACAGGTGAAGTAGTAAACCATTTGTGGCTTCCAACTTTCCAAAAATGATTGTTTGAAAAAAAAAATTCAAAATGAAAGGAGATATCATAGGCAAAATTAATGTTGGACAAAAAGAAATAAAAAATAAATGAGTGTCACTATGTTGTTGATGTATTTTTTTTAGCTTCATATATTTGAGAATAAAAAAATTATTTATTAATATCAAACTTGACCATATTTCAAAGAATCAAAATCAAACGGTCAAACATTGTCAAACTCCCAAACATGTTTTCCATCCTGTTCTATATCATTGAATAAATCATTCATAAAATGGAGATGAAAACAGTTATGCAAATGGAACCAAGAAAAAATGGTGTAAATTGAATGTTTTGCATTTTCATCATGTTATGTAAACATTAAATTACACCAATTTTTTTTTTAAATTACACTACATTAAATTGCAAACAATCAGATTGTACTCAATAGCAAAGCAATTCAAGGGGAAGTGATCAAAGTAAGTATAGTTACTCGATCCAAGACTAATTGAATACCTACATCAATAATCACAGCTAACATTAGTTTTTCCTTTTCTCCTAGAAAAAGATATATACACATGGGATCAGCCATCCTCCTATGATAGAAGTTAACTAAATTACCATTAAATAAATTTGTTTTACAAACTCAATAAGTATTGTTTATTGAAACAAAATGAACTAAAATAAGAAAGATGGGTTTCAACAAATTTAAGATCAAAACAAACAAAACTTCAAAAAGGAATACACATGGTATTCACTAAAAGCTTTCACCTTTGCAAACGGTATCATAACTACAAACTACTTACCATTAGATGATAAGTGCTCATTCACGATATGAAAATATTCATCCAACAAAGTACAAACTCAAAAGGGGAGTGGAACACTTAGATACAAACTCAGAGACATACAGAAAAGAGATGGGAAAGATCTGATAAGATGTTGATGGAAGGAACATCACTCCTATTTACTGAGGTCCTTTACCTCATCAAGCCAAAAGGTCGCTACTACAACCAAGCACATGGTGCATGTAAGGCCCAAGTTTTAAGCTTTGAAAAAGTGAATAAAATATGAGAGTTTATTTGATTAAATAAATTTATGAAGGAAAAGGTTCAGGAAAAGTCCAAGCATTGTATCAAAAACCGATAAGAGTTATAGCACGACTAACATTCGCCTAATCCTAGGTCAAAGGCTTTAGTGAATAGTTAATTTACACATTAGGACACGATGGAAACTAATTCCAAAAATCTTCAGAGAAATGTTAGAACTTCTCTTTTTTGTCTATAAACAAGTGTTTCGATGCGAAAGCCTGGAGTGTACGAGCGCCAAATTCCAATTCTCGGAAGTTTGCCGAAACGGAATCCCTGATAGTTCAAGAAACCTGAAATTAACGGACGATGAAGACTTTTTCCATTCGAAGCTTCAAATGAAGATTCCACCCGCGTTCGCCTATTTCTCTCGTTATTTCTAATCTTTCTTCAGAAGGAAGTTTTCTCTTCCGATGATCACTGCAAAAAGTAGTTTTTCGGGATAAACCGACTCACACCGACTTTGGATCGTTTGGTTTAATTCCCAGAATCCTGTTTTGAGTTCTGGAATTCTGTCGCCAGAACCTATCTTAGAATTCGCAGAGGAACTGCAGGAAAAATCGGAATCGCGAAAAAATCATTTTTCCGCATTTTCCAAAACCTATAAATAGCTAGAAAAATGAGATATTTTGTCAAAACTCACCCATTTCTTCCCAAGGGGCCGCGAGCAAGAGAGGAGAAGAGGAGGAAGTTGATCTTCGCGGATTCTTGCCTGTTTACTTCACTGATCGTTGCTAATCGAAGACCTTGAGGTATAGTTACTATCCCTCGCTTCCGATCGTCATTTCCGTCAATTTTCTCTAGACTTTTCTGAGCTCAAAATTTTGAGGTTTTTGGAAAATTGTCCAAATAGCTTGATTTCTCTGTCTAAACATCTTCCCTACGTGCCCAAGAGCACTTCTGTCGGATTAGTTTTTCCGTAATGTCGTCGAAATTCCGCCAGAATCAATTTTTGCATCAAATACCCATTTTTAAGCAAAGTCGCAACCTTTAAGCTGAAAACTATCGACTTGGCTTAGTGCTAGTAGGATTAGTCGTCATAAACGTCGTTGTTGACGTCCCCATCCAATTTGTTTTTCAAAAATCCAATTTTGAAATTCTGAGCTGAAAATAATGACTAAACTACCCCTATATCAGTTTTCGATCCGAAAATTTTTCCGAGTTTAGATTCGCCTTAGTTACGGCGTATGATAACCTAGGAACCAAGTTTGATCGAAGAAAAATCGACCGTCCCAATTAAGGAAAGTGGTCGAGAGCTATACCAAGGGGGGGAGGAAATCCGACTTTTTCGAAAACTTGCCTTAACGCGTTAGATTGTCGTACCACAGAGTTTGTAATGTTAACCCTAGGACTTATTGTTTGCTGAGCTTTTGACTCATTGTGTTGATTTTTGTGATTTTTGCTTAAGGTTCTTTTGAGGAGTTTCCTGGAAATCAAGGAGAGGAACGTGAAGGAACTCGTGAGGAGGAAGCTGGAGGACCCACCGGTGAGGGCTACTCTCTGAATTACTAGATAATGCTTTAGGTGTCGACGAATTCGACTTGATTTATGTGTTATGCACTTACTTGCTAAATGCCTGAAATGTTTTCTGAGGCTTCGGCCGATCTTGTTGAGTACTTGATGCCATGATATTGTGTGCTAAATGATTCACATGTTATGTGCTAAATGGTTAATCTAGGATGTGTTGGAATATGCTGTTTATGCTTATTGATTGAGCTGATTTATCTATGTTATTCCACTTATATCTGTGATTCTGAGGAGTGAGGATTACGGGCAGGTCATGCCGAATTCTTATGAGATTTTTGAGAGAGATTGATAGGACGAACGGAGTTCGGGCCTTGTTATGTTTTAATGGATCGAGACCTTCTCATAAATTATTTGGGATTATGGGATCCCTGAAACTCGTAGGAAACGTTATAAGACTAAAAGAAACCTATTTTCTCAAGGAAAATTCATAAGACATTAATTAATCTCTAAAACCCTTGAACAATAATAACAACCTTAGATAAGAGCTTAGAGCTTGAATATTAGTTTTGAAAGTATGAGAAGTGTCGTCGAGTCCAAGTTTTGAGGAAATTTATAAGTTTTCTGAGTACGTTGATACTCTTTTGCTCGATGAGCAGTTTGTTGTTTGGCTATCTAAAGTTTAGCCGGAAACTATGAGTTTCCAAGTACATTCGTACTCTTTCGCTCGATGAGCAGTTTAATGTTTGGCTATCTAAAGTTTGCCGGAAACTATGAGTTTCCAAGTACTTCAGTACCTCTTCGCTCGATGAGCAGTTTATTGATTGGCTATCTAAAGTTTAGCCGGGAACCATGAGTTCCAAGGTACATTCTTTCTTCTCTTGATTAATTCATTTTGTCGCAGAATCGACATTTACCTTAGGGTATTCTTTTAGAGACATTAAGTTATTTAGAACACGTGGCGACGTGTCGAGTGAGGTCGGAGACGTTGTTTGGCTAATCACTTGCATTCATGCACTCATTTTGAGGTTAATACACGGCGTGATACCGGACCTCGGTGGATTCCAAAACGGTCATAAGACCCGGATTTCCATATTTAGGACACTACGGTGGTCCTTAGTAGCAGACGGAATGGCAGACCTACGGGTTCACTGCTGATCTGACTACTTTTGTGTGGTGTAAGAGACACGCGAGCAGGGAGGTACCCACCGTGGCTGGTGTTAGGGCCGTCTCGTTGATGTCCATCCTTCTTCCGGAATGCATCTTGTTAACCAGCATTGCATTGCATGCAACATACATTCTGACATAGTTGCTGAGTGTGATTGGTACTTGTTTATCCTATTTGAGGCATGCTAGTTGTTATTATGATCTTTTATATTCATTGTGATACATGCAACCCTAGGATGTTATCCCTAAACTTATAAGCCTAAGAGGCTAATAATTATTATCCTATATATCTGGTTTTATTATTTATATAATTATTTGGAGTTGACCCTCGCGTCTTCTGTGTGTGTTTGGGCGGACTACGCCTTTGTCAGATGAGTATGGCGGATTGGTTTACGATGGTCAGCCCTTCGGGGGGGACCAGATTCGAGATGCTTGACCAGGACGACCCAGGTGCATGGGTGGTCGACCCCGTAGGCCACCGTGCGACCTACACCGGTCGGATCATGGAGGACCGTGTTGACCGTTTCGGACGTTTGACGGAGGGGGTATTGAGGAGACATATATTGAGCTTCAACTTGCCGCCCGGCGTGCATTGTGGACCCGGCTTGGGAGGACCACCACCACCACCATTATCTTCGGATGATGAGGACCCCTCTGAGGAGGTGCCAGTGGGTGGGACTTCGACGGAGTCCAGTTCGTTTACTGCTGCTGTCATCGAGGATCATGGTCCGGGCCCCGAGCCCGAGAGATCAGTGCAGGAGCGCGTCAGGGTGGATAGAGAGGGTAGGATTGTGTATGTCGACTTAGTTGTCCTGGATGCAGATTCGGACGACGACCGCGCTAGCGTGTAGGATCGAGTTGGGATTAGTGTAGGAGTAGTGTCGTAGCTCTGACCGTCATGCTTTCAGATTTGGGACAGGGTAGTTTCCTGCCGGTAGCTTTTTGTGTGGTTTTCTTATGGAGATCACAGAGAGCTGGTTGGATTTAGGAGGTCTTTTCTTAGGCCGCTGGGCCAACTTGTTCTCAGTTTTTGAGGTATAGTGTTGCGGACACAGGATTTTACCTTGGACTGTACATATTGCCTTCGGGCGTTACTTTCTTTCTGTCACCCGTCACTGGAGGTTACTCGTGACGTGGTTTGTATTAGCGGGGCATGTATATATAGTTGTATATTAGTTTCTTTTATCTTTTGTTGAGGAGTTTATTGTTTTCTGTCTTTAGTTATATTGTCAAAAAAAAAAATAATTCACGTTTTTCCGCTTAAGTATTTCTTTTGGTTACTAAAGTGACGCCACCGAAATCGGGGTGTTACAGTGCACGCTTCCTTATAGACATAGAAACCTTCAAATGCGAATAATATGTACGTTACTCCTATAGAGCATCAAAGTAAAAAATGTTTTAGAACAAAAATAGTTAAAAGTGGAAAAAGAAATAACAGACAAAAATCATATAGACATTTTGATAAGATTTTGCAAGTCAAGCTAGATCACTGCAAACCAAACACTTCACATGTCATCAATTCATATCGTCTTTTTGGAAAATAATATACTATATGAAAATTCATAGAACATTGGATCCCGAAAAGTTTTGTCATGAACATGAAGATGATCTCTTACAATGGAAGGAGAGGTACTGGAATGGATTCAACGCTTGAAATGACACTGCAAATGGCATAATGGATGAACCATCAACTTTTTGATGAAAAGTAACTAAAATAAAAATTGTTGTTTGTTTGTGATATTCCAAACCATTGAAAAAGGGGAATGCAATTGATATTATTTTGCTTTGTTTACTCTTTGCAAACAGTGGATGATTCACCTATTGTTTCAAGTTGTTTCAATTTTTCCCGTGTCATCATCAACATATATACATCTTAGGAACTAAGGTGACTAAACCCTTTTGATTATATTGAGTTTGAGCGGCTGTCATAGGTCAGTTCACTCTAAATTTACTCAGGAACTAAGTTACTTTTCACAAAAATGAAGCAGTAACCATTTCATGCTTAAGTGGAGAGGGCAGAGGCTGTTTAAGAGACATACTTAAGTCATACACTTCACCTCATAATGAAATGATGGGATTAACTATTCCAAGCATTTAGTTTAGGTCACAACAATGGATGCTTGCTGACAAAGAGTTCATAGAACAAAATGTTCACATATTCCAAATCAGTTAAATATAAATCCCCTTAATTCTACCAGACCATTACATTCCTTTTGCTACTATGAATATATGGTTATATTGATACGTAAGCAAAGTCTTATAGGATATAAGAATAAAATAGAGAGGTTAAAATAGTTAAGGTAGTTAATTAGCAAAGACTTAATTAGGTAAATTCTTTGTTGAACAGGAAATTCTTAGAGGGGAGACTGCTTTGTTTCTCCTCAATTCAATAAAATTATTTTCTTCATTTCTTTAATTATTCCAATCAATTCTTCAATTATCTTCTCTAGGTTTGGGACACAGTCAAAGTGAATGCACTTACATTGGGCCAAGAAACTTTCTTCCTGTACACAACAAATTCTGCATAAGTGCATAACTATTGAAGGTGTTACTGCGATCTTTGCCATATAATAGAAACCAATGCTGCAAATGAAGATATTAAATAGAAACATAACAAATAGCTTCAAGTTGACATTAGCAGGAATATTAAATAGAAACATAACAAATCCAAAAGTAATTAAAGCAGATAGCAGAGTTGATTTTGAGGTAGAAAATGTAGGGAGGAAAGAAAATGTACTTAGTAGAGCCAATAAGAACCAGCTCACAACATAGTGATTTAGTGAGAGAAGTATAAGAAATTGGAATTTAACAATTTGAAACACCTGAAAGAAGTCATAAAAATATAAAGCCAAATAAATCTGCATAAAAACCCATGTACTTTGAAATTTTGACGCAAAACAGAGCCAGATAGAAATAAAGGGAATGAATAAACCATTTTGTTCATACCAATTGCAACCAGAAAATTGAAGGAAAGTGACAGTTGGCAACGAACAAACACAGAGCATGTTAACATTATTTATAGAGCACTTCAAAATTCAAATCACCCTAGTGGCTCTATGTGCTAAAGAATTATTAATTTTAAATTCAAAAGCATACTTCACATCAATTCATACAGATTTTAGAAAAGTAGAATCACCTACCAGTTAAATCAACTACCATTTTTGGTGAGTGGTGCTATTTCTGCTTACACTTCCCTTGTTTGCCTTCACTTTTTGTGTTCTGCAGAGTTTGCTAAAAAAGAAAATACTTAATTTTTTTGGGAGGAGCATGTAAAGAACAAAGTGGAATTGGTATGAATATAATATGAAAGAATCATAACTGAATACACAGACATGAATTAGCAAAAACACCCTACTCTACATAACTCAAATTCGTTCTTAAATATAATCAACTAAATAACTCATTAATGAATAGATCAATGAAAGTACTCATCTTTTAGTAGAATGGGATAGTATATTAAAGATTACAAAAACGTAAAGTTCCAGATTAGGCAAAACTTCAAATATGGGTCTAACAACATTATTTAAACATGGGTGAAGGTGGACCATGAATACCTGCCATCTGTTAGTTCAATCTGTATAGCCCTAGTAACTTTGGAACACTTCAGATACTGCTTCTCCTCAGAAACACCAGTTACCAAGCCAATCACATCTTCATGCAAAAAATAAAATTGAATGATCAAATGGACTAATAAACATCTTTATATATAGATATAAAGTGTATAAAAATCAAATTAAACATATTTTAAATGAACGTCAGTACACTGACCAACCAAATAATCAGATTCACCCATAGTTAATGCAATTTCTGCAGCAAGGGTTATGTGAATGGTGCTGGAGTGAAGGTTGTGGGAGCATTTATAGGCAAATGGATCTGAAGAAAAATTTGAAGGAGAAGAGGTTGTGTAAAGCAATCCACCTATAACCCTAGATCTAAAAACCTAATCCTAACTTCAAATCAGAATGGGAAATGACAGGTGCATAAAAAACTGATGAACCCAACCTAAAAATGGGGAATGATTGCAAAGCAAGTACCAAAAGCACATTTAATCAATAGAAAACTCAAATAAAGGACGAAATTAGGAAGAAACGTATGAGATGTGCTAAGCAACAGTGGGTTTGAGATGAATGAAGAACTGGTACGAAGCTTACCGATGTAATGGTTGACAAGCGACGTGATAGCCAGCGCCGGAGTGACGTCGATCACAGTTGGAACGGGGGAATAAGTGACGCTGCAGAAGAGAAAAATCGGGAAAAAAGGACGAAATTTGAAGAGGAAGGGATGTGGAAGAGAAGTGGAGGTCGTACTTCCCCATGGAATCCGGAGATGAGGGGAGGCGGCACTGCAACCTCATGTGTGCGATGAGAGAGAAACATGTTAGGGTAGGGTTTCTCCGAACACGATATCACAGCTAAGATTAAAGAGAAGAAAAAGAAAGCTTGAAAATAGAGATGAAAAAAGATGAAAGCAACAGACACGTGGCGAGCAACGATTGGAGGTTTTGTAGGAATAGTGAAATGCAAACTTGAGAATAAGAAGTAGTAGATTCGATATTACCTTATATGTTATCTATTTATTTATGGTAAAATAGTTTTTTTTATAAGCAGTATTATTTAATTTATAGCTGTAATATCGGTCGGATCTCGGTTCGATAAGTGTTGAACCTTTAAACCTTGAATCTGTGCCCTCACCGGTTTGATCACCAGTCCGATTTTAATAACCTTGGTTGTGGCGGTGCTGGGTCATGGCGGTATGTAGTGGTAGCAGTGCTGACAATGGCGGTTGAGGTGGTGGAGGCGGCGGTGAAGGTGGTGGAAGGTGATGGTGATGATGGTGGTGGTAATGGTGGGTGGTGGTGGCAATGGTGATAGCAATGACGACAATGACGGTGGTGGTAGTGGCGGCTGCGGTTGCGGTGGTGGCGACGAAGATGGTGGAGGCTGCGACGGTGGTGGTGGAGGGCGGTGGTGGAGAGTGGTGGTAGCAATGGTGAAGGGTGGTTTCATGGCAATGGTGGAGGGTTGTTGTTGTTGTGGCTTATACATCACAATCTTATCATGCCTTATCCATCATCTAAAGGGTGGTTAAATAATCCACCATTTTAATGTATAAGAGGGGATTGATGTATAAGCTTATAATCGTGAGATGGAAACCCTGATTCTCCACTAAACAATCTTTCAGAATATGATTCGTTAAAGTTAAGAAGCTTGACAATCGCCGCTTCAAAGAACAAGAACTATTTATGCCCACAGGATCCTCAAAGATAACAATCGATCAACGTTAGAGATTTACGTTCTTAGAGAACAAATTCACGATGGCTTCATCATCTCATCATCAGTTAGAGAATCCTCTAACTGGCTCAACTCGCTTGGATAATAACAATTAAAACGCAATTACTTTGAATTCGAAAATCTTCAAAATCAAAATAATTTTCAAGGCAAGCAAGAGTTAAAGAACATTAAGGATGGCAACTTTTCCCAAACTCATGGGTACCCGCCCGAACCCGATCCGATTTGACGGACAAAATCCGAGTTGTTTGGACTTAGGATTGAGTTTGGTTTTTCCGTTTACTGTAGCAGTTTATGGGTTTGGGTTTGATATTAGTTAAGTTTGTGCCCATACCCGCTCGAACTCGAACCCAAAGATACCCGAAACATAAAATTACAAAAAAAAACCCTCATACGTATAAATATTTATAAACTTTGTTCTTAGTGTTTGATGATTAATTGTACTTTTTTATGTTTGAGAAAGTAAACTCTAAACTATTGTGGTCTCACTTTGGTGATGGATGAGGATGATGACTAGAATTTTTTTTTTCTTTCTATGAATTTCACTTTTTTATTTATGAAAGTAAGTTCTGGATCGGGTGGTTATTTTCATGTAAGTAATGAGTTTGGGTTTCGGGTAAATTCGAAACCCAATGGATTTGGGCATGGATTTAATTTTATCACCCATAAGAGGGTTTGGGTTTGGTAATTGTACAACCCGTGCCCGATCCTACCTGTTGCCATCCCTAAAGAACATAAATCAACTTGAATAGAAAAATGAAATTTATTAAGAACAGAACCGCAGGTTTGCAACAAGAGAATATTATAAATCCTAAGACTAACTAAGGAGTTTAGCAAATCATACTAGAATTATGAAAATAAGGATTAAGGAAGGAGATGATAGGAGGTGTCTAACAAAAGCATAAACCTCACTTATTTATATTAATATTCAACTTCTCCCCCAAGTAAACTTTCTCTCAAAGTAATATCTTATCTAATTCAAAAGCTAATCTCAGCTGATGCAAGTCTGGGCCCAAAGGGAGTAAGTGGTCCATTGCTCAACTGACCCAATTAAAGTGCTGATAGGTCTGCTACCTTTGGAGTTTTGCGAACCACTTTAGATGGTAGAATATTCAAAATATATGTTCATGAAAGTTGTAGCTCTTAGAGTAAGATTTCTGTAGCCTCTAACCATGCTTAATTCTGAGTTTTGTAGCCCAAGCTATGATCAATTTAGTCCGGACTATTCCAGTCTCGTCTGTTCAGCGACAGAAACTCTGTTAAGAAATTCTGACCAGGATAGAGGCATTTCCTGTAATGTTTCTAGACATCAAAGTTGTAGGTCTTTCTTCTAGCTTTCCAACGGTATATTACATGCCCCATTCGGATCACTATAACTCCAGATTCAACCTGTTCTAGCAAAAGAGACATAGAAGCTAAAAGTGTAGAATTAAGCACTTTTCCATGAATAATCCAAATAAGCACCAATGGTCAGAACATGGCTAAGTCATAACAATTAAGCACAAAGTAAATATAATGAAGCTTATAAAGACAAACATAAAGTGTATCAGTTATGGGCTTATCAGTATGCTTTTGTGGCAGATGCATCCGACAAAAGCGTCAGGAAGGATGGTTTCCCGACTTTGTTTAACCATAAGTTTTGGCATGTGGCGGGCCCTGATGTGACAAGATTTGTACTTAAATTCTGAATGATGAGGTTAGCTCGGGGTCTATTAATGAGACTTTGATTGTGCTCATCTCGAAGGTTAAGAAACGGTTACATGTTGGTCAATTCGGGCCTATCAACTTATGTAATGTTATTTTTAGGTTAGTCACAAAGACCATCACCAACAAGTTGAAAATAGTGTTGTTTTCCATTATTAGCGAAACATGTTTTTGTTCCTGATAGGCTAATTACTGATAATGCATTGGCGAGTAAGCACGGGTTGATGGTTCTAAAATTAGACATGTCAAAGACCTATGATCGGGTTGAGTGGTATTTTCTTGAAAGTACCCTTGCAAAGATGGGGCTTCCAATAAACTAGGTGGCTCTATGTAATGCCCCAATTTCTCAACTGAGGAATCACATTAGTAACCTAACAAAGTTTAAGGACTATTTCGCAAACCTAAAGAAAACAAGATATTTTTTTTGAAAGCAACTAAACATAGTTGAAGACATATCATAGCCTTAATTAAACAACTCGTTCTCGACATATAATAATAGTGACTTACAATAACATAAGCAAGGTTCCAAAATAAGTACGCACACTTATACAGTGGCGAAAACAGGGTTTTAGTAATAGAGTTTTCAGATGATGAAGAAGATTATAAAGCATAAACTACTAAGAGGAAACTAAACAACTTCTTCCATCCTCGCTCTGCCTCCTACTATCCATCCTCCATCTCAGCATGGCTAAGCATCGCCAGGAGGCTCTTCATCGTCAGGAGACTCTTCATCGCCTAATAGCGTTAAGCGCCCAAGCAACAAATAGCAAACAGAAAGGGTTAACTCCATGCAATTACCACATATAAAAGCGAAAACATGTTATTCGAACTTAATCATATACCGTGATAATTAAACTAACAACTTATATCAAGTTAGATGACACATTGAAAAACATGGCATCAAGAAGTATCCTCTAGTAAAGTTCACGACTTTTCATGGCTATTCACTTTAACATGTCTAGTAACTTCATACTAGTTTGTGTGTTTAAGTAGGACAGTCAATTTGATAAATGTCTCACCTCCCGGTGGCAACTAATTGCGAAGTATAATTGGAAATAATAAAAATCATTAGCTAAAATGTACACTAAGGGCTATGAATCTATTACCGTCATAACCTTGAAGTCTCTTTTATCTGGTTTAATTTTTCTTTTAATTTGCTTTCTTGTCTTTCTTAAACAACGAACCCATCTCTTGAAATTAGCTAGGTATTCATGCCTAAGTCTCTTGCGTACGATAAATGAGTCATAACTCCAATACTACTTTTGCAATAGAGTGCACACTATATCTCTTTGCATGTGTCTTTAAAATCACCAATTTAAAATTTATATTCTAGTATATTTATATCAAATTTTATTTATGTATTTTAAATCCACAATATAAATTATATTGGAATGTTTTTATAAACTTATATTTCTAATTTAAATATTTTTTAAAAAAAGTGCACTCCACGTGCATTGCACGGGTTAAAAAAACTATAGTTATACATATACTTGTGCCAGACACAAGCATAAAGTCTATTATAATAATAATAATAATAATAATAATATGGCTGCTTGATGACGGTTTGTTAAGGCTGCTTATTCTGAATCCCTTGGTACTTGGTAGTTTGATTCTCTTTCTAGTGTGTAGCTCGTGTAGATTTTTTTTCCAGTCAGCTTTCTTCTTTCTATGTTGATGTTAGCTTAGGCCTTGTTCCTATCTCTTGTTTACGTTGCTGTTTTTTTTTACCCTTTAGCCTTATCTCACTTTGTAATAGTTCCTATGTACTGGGCTTTGCCTTTATCATTTATATAATATGTTTGGCTTGTCCAATAAAAAAAATAATAAAAAATAATAATAATAATAACTATTAAATATTTCAATTTAAGTTTTTTAATTAATATTTTTAAAAACAATAAGCTATCAAATATTAACCATTAAAAATAATTCTTTATAGATATTGGGAATTATTGATTAATAATATAGTACAATTTAATGTTAATTAAAATTTAGTAATTTTAAAACCAAGACCTTAAATGATTTTTTTTTTTGGAAACAAGACCTTAAATGAAATTATAAATAATTAAATATTTACTATTAAATATATATTTTATATATAATAGTAATATTATCATCAAAGTTGTACTTTATAGTTTTTTAATATTTCTCATTTTGTGGTAACAAAAAATATTTGTCTCGTAAATGCCTGACGTTCAACCAACTCTAACTATAAAATTCATTATATTTTCATATTTACTTTTTGTTAAAAATATATCATATTTCTTCAAGTTCATATTTTTTTTCGAGAATATAAAAGATGAATTAATAAGAAGAATAATTATGAGAACAATCCTCTCATATGGATATTATAAAGTCTAAAAAAGAAATGAATCCCCCTACATCAAGCCAACATCAAGAGTCATCTAGACCAACCCACCAACTCTTTTGGCTACAAGTAAAGCTAGTGAGGGAGCCTCAAAAAACCCCAAGGGAAAAACTCAGTGGGGGAAAAAAGAGTACTCTAACAAAAGCCAATACCTTAATAGAGATACATAAAAAAGCCTTAACAATTGACAATACACCACAATGGCCAGCCATGGTAAAATAGAAACGTATGCAGGTCCAGATCCAGGATATGCCCACGAATTAGCTTATCATACAAGGAGCACATAGATACCACGAGAAACACCTTACACGCAAGATAGAAAGGATATCCAAAACCTGTAACAATCCCTTGGTCTGATCATACAATGATTTTGTGAGAACACTAAGGGCCCTCACACATGACAGCAAGCTACAACACCCCGCCATATAAAACTTATATTTCAGGTAAAACCAAGTTTTTTGAATATTTTAAGATTAAAAGAAATTATATTTTAACTATATTTCCTTCACGGTTGCAATTCTGTCTTTTTTCGTTTTTATGCTTTTAAATTATATATAGTCATAAATAAATAAAAATTTGTTACATGGAGGGACTAAGCCCGAAAAAGAAAACTACACACGGGTACGCCTAGGGAAAGAGACCCCCGAGGCATCATACAATAGTGGGGTCGAGCATCTAGGAGGAGGGCTCTCCAACACATGGTTCCCGATAGATAAGTCATGAGCCATATCAGCTAGACAATTCGCAACTTGGTTGGCTTCACGCCAAACGTGGACTACTCGAATCTCTCAATCCTTCGCAATCCAAGTTCTAATCTGATCGACAAGTCCACCATAGGGATGCCTAGGCTCACACCCAAGGTTGATGAGACGGACAGCAACACTGGAGTCACTCTCAACAATCACCTTTGGGAAACCCCTGCTCCAAGCAAGAGAAATAGCAGAAAAAATACCCCACAATTATGCCCACAAGACATTAGAGGAGCCAAGATTTCTGCATAAGCCAAACAGCCACCGCCCGGTGCTATCACGGCAAACACCACCACACGTTGCCAACCCCGGTCGCACCGACCCGTCAGTGTTGCATTTAACCCAATAAAGAGGAGGGGGTTCCCACCAGACCAATTGCACACTATGTCCACGTCTGGCGGGAAGAGAAGGGGAACGAAGAGGTGTGCGACTTTGAAAATGCTCGAGCTGCAGCCGTAGAGCCGACGTAAGAACCTGGTGAAGATCAAAATCAATACCCTGGAAGGCAAACTTTCAACGCATAGTCCAGATGAGCCATAAAAGAGGATCAAAACTTGGCACGGTTCTACTCCCAAGCGGCAGCAACGATTCATTCTGCAGATTACCCAACACCCAAGGATGATAATCCAACGCGAAGAAAGACGCCTGCAAACTCGAAGCGACACACTGAAACCATAACGGCTTCACTCTATTGCAGTCCAGAAACAGGTGTAAGGTTGTCTCAGGCTCCTCTTGACACACGGACATAGAGCATCCTCAGTCAAATTGCTTTGCCATCTTCTATTATTCACCCAAATACTATTATTAAGATTACGCCACAGAAAATCGTAACTTTGAAGGCACTGTAGGACCAGCCCTTTGGTGACTGGATTACGCCATTATTAAGAGTACGCCATCGGAAAGCTAACAACAAATTAACAATTACAAGAAGCTTAAACGGTCCCTCAAAATCAGGACCTCTAATTCCCAAGGCGGTTCCTCCAGCAAGCACCACAGAATGGCCGGAGATGACGCTCCTCTCTTAGGCAACCAATCAGTCGGTTCATTATACTCCCGGCTAATACCATTCAAGGATACCACCCAATTCCTTTGCAAAAGCTGGCGGATTTCACCCAGGATGGGGAGAAATTGATGGTTGTCATCATCCTGCAGAGCCTGGATCAAGTCCCTTCTATCCACACTACACACCACGTCCCTGAATCCCCTCTCCCACACAACTTGAAGACCTATCTCCAGAGCAGTAGCTTCGGCCGTGAATGGTTTTAAGAACATTGGCTGCCCTACATACATGTATAAGAGTTGAGCTCTATACGCTTCTTGAGGAAATAGTTTGCTTGAAATTTAAAATACAGTTGTATTCTACTCGCGTTTAAACCTCATAATTTGAAAAGCACACACTCCTATTCTTGCAACATTCTTTTAATAGAATATATTTATGTTTTAATGAAAATGACAATTATTATAGTTATTTGTATAATTACATTACACTTATTTTCAATTATGATAATAAATTAGAGTATATTCTTGCAACATTCTTATAGTAGATTAAATTTTAATTTAGATGAAGAAGGAAACTACTTATAGTAATTATTATATAATTTTTATTATACTCATTTTCCAATAAGAATTATGAAAAAAATCAATATATGCAGAATAGGTTGTGTGACTTAAATTTATGTCTAATTTTGAATTTTAAGCTTATAAATGATGTAATTTATATTATGTTTATGTGAGCTTGTCATGATAATTATATTTTGTTATAGTATATAATATATTATATAATTTAAAAAATATTATTCAATTATTATTGTTTCAATCACGATTCAATATGCATGAACTTTTGAACTTTGGACCAGTACTCAACAGGTTCACTGACCGGTCTGAATTTAAAAACATTGGTTGCGCTACATACTAATATGAAAGTGGGCCTCTATATGCTTCTTGACTAAAGAGGTGGATGGAAACATCGGATACAATGGTATCTAACTAATGTTCAATTGCTACTATTTGCAATAATCACTCTTTTTTTCCTTTGATGCTTTTGAATTATATTCAATTTTAACTATTGTTATAATTTTGCTTTTGCTAATTCGAATTGAAGGGTGATATAAAATCAGTCTATTTCCGGCATTCATTACATTTATTACAATTATGATAATTTATATAACTATGGAATGTCTTTATTCTATTTCTGCATCACTCTTTTAATTGATTCATTTTTAATTTATTCTGAATGAATACGAAAAATACAATAATTTCTTCTATAATTTATTATTAAATTGTTATTCTATGATGCATTTCTGACGTGTATAGTTGTCTACTATTAAATTTATATATCATATTTTGCATAAAAGAAATTATATCCCTTATCGAATATGAATTAAGAAAACATAGCAATATGTACATAATATATTCAAACTTGATTTGCGTAACAAGGTTTCTAGTTCACAATGTGAATGATATTTAAGTCTACCTTGGTTAGTAAGTAATTACAAATTTTTACTATTATACGAGTTAAAACGGCTAGGGCGAATTTAATATATTCTTATTTTTATAATATTAATTAGCAATTAATATATCCTTATTTATATAATACTAGTTTTAAACCCGTGCCTTGCACGGGGGAATTTGTTCTTGATTTTTTTTAAAAAAAAAATAGTTTAACAAATTGTTTAAGATTAATTTATGAACTATAGTTATGGTTTTTTTTAATGGTTTTTTAAAGTTTTGTGGGTGTTATTTTGTTAGTTTAGCATATAGGTTTAGTGTTCCAAAAAATGGTCAATTTTTCCACTGTTGTTGTTTTAGAGCAATGTGTTTTAGTGTGGAAAAAATATATATATATACATTTATATATATATATATATATTTTTTTTTTTTTCGAAAGAAGAGAATAATATATAAATGGATAAAGAGTTATTACAATCAGGTAACAAAAAGCCAAAGGAAAAAGCTAGCTAGACTAAAATCAAGCGGCAGGGCACTGCCAACAAGAAAAGAAAAGAACAAAAAAACATAATAGCCAAACAAGGCTAATCTACTAGCCTACAAAGACATAACAGTAAAGAAAAGGAAGCAATAAGAAATAACACATAGCCCCATGTAACAGTGGAGCAGAATTGCTCAAATGCCGCATAACAACCTCTTCAAAATACTGATCTAACTCCATGGGCTCCACAAACCACAGCAGTAAAAATCATCCATGAAGACCATAATGCAGACAACCGTATATCAGCAAAACAGCATGCACCAACCAGTAGAAGCAAGGCATTTAATTCCTCAACAAAGCCCAGATTTCAGATTGTCTAAAGCAACCTGACTTAGCAAGATAATCAGCCAAATGGTTTGATTCCCTCTGGTTTGTCTTCCCGAATCCTTGAGAATTCCTCCAATGCCACTCCTTCTGGGTGTGCCATGGGATGATCCGTCGACATTGAATTTAAGAGTCCCGGCTGGTGGAGGTGTCCAAAGATTGCTGCGAATTCTAACCTATGGGACTTTCAGCCACAGGAAAAACGAACAAAACAAAGCCAGATATAAGACAGCAAAGGAAAAGAGCATGAACAAGGCATCCAATCCAGAATTGATAGAAATCCCAAGTCAAGTAAACACAAACCACTGAGAACAGGTCGCGATGCCACAATGTAACAAGCCACCTGCAACTCCTTCAGCAAACACCACTTCAAGCCTCAAAATCATCGATACAACCCAGGATTGAATCTCATTCATTCTGTCCCCAATTAACTTTGTCTCATTCCATGATAACCAAAACTCTGCCTGTTCTGGGAGTGAACATTGAAGAGAGGTATAGTACCTAGAGGTAGAATCAGAATGAGAGAGAGAGTGCTGAATTTCGAGTGTTATTTCATCAAATGAGCCAAAAGTCCCTTACACTTGATAACTACCCCCTATTTATAGAGCTTGGGTACTACCTATTGGGCCAATTGGGCCTCCGAGGTCAAGGCCCATCTGAAGGCCAGGGCCCTGCCTCAGGGCGAGATACATGCTGGGCGTTGCCCCTCTAGGGGCTCGCCCAGTCCACTAGTCCACAAGACACCGAGCTCGAGGTATGAGAGCTAAGTGTGTCTTTTAAATGCTTTTACATGTCTTACTGTACACCGGAATCTACACTGCCAACATGGCTTGAGAAAAGAGAAATAAACTATATCGCCAACATGGCGTGAGCAAAAGGAAACTAGCATTTTCGGTTACCCAGTCCACTGACTTGACGAGCAATCCGAGCTGGCAAGTCCACAAGTCCGCAAGCGGCGAGAACGACTACTTCGTATTGGCGATAAGTTGGAGCAGGTGTATGATCGCTCGCCGGCGGGAAAGGTGACAGGCATGGGTCATGTGCCGATCATTCAATCATTGACTGGCGGTGACCCCGGCGAGCGACTGAACTTTGTTGTTGGTGTCACCCGTCAGGCGATGGTGTTTGATCCTTATGGTGGCGAGGCTTTTCGCGCTTTCCCTTATTTTAAAACCCTTTCAGATCTCTATCTGCCTCACGTGGCTGCCCCACGTGATGTGTTGGTTACATCAATTTCCCTCTTTCTCCGGAACCGTCACTTCACCTTTCATAACCGTCCCATCGTGCGCAGTAACTCCCCATTGCACGCGACCCACCTCCCCAAAACCATCATGACTTCCAACCTTCCACACGCGTCCAACACGCGTCACCCTTCCAGCTTCTCCCCTTCTCCTATAAAAACCCTTCTTCCCCACTGTCATCCCTTTCCGAGACCCCTCTTTACTTCCCTAATCGCTTACCAAACTCCCTCTGTCCACTTCCGCTCCGGAGCCGTCGCTTATCACCCTTTCCGCTACCCACTCTTCACATCCTACTCCGGTGAGTCCCACTGTCCTTATCTTTACATCGCACACATACTTATCTTTTCCTTTCTTTCACTTCACTGTCTTCTAAAAATGGCTTCAAACCCTACCTCCCCTAATCACTCTTCTTCCTCCTCCGAAAGCGACCCTGACTCCACCGCTGCCGGCGGCCTCCGTTTAGAGGTTCCGGAGATCCCAGCTCACCGACTAAAAACCTACGCCACTCTGCCCCTTCCAGTCCAAGTAGCCCTCAAACACGAGGCTATAGATCAACCTTCCATCTTTCAAGACAGCGATCCCATTGTGCAATTCGTGAACTCCCTGGGTGGCTTGTCCAATGACGATGAGTTTAACGCCAAACTCAGGATCTGGGTTTGCAGTCCCGGGGATCGCCCCTGGCTTCACAAGCCAGACGGCGACGTAAAGAGATCCCATTTTTTCTTTGCGTACGAATACATGTTTAGCGAGCTTGGAATCAGGCTTCCTTTCTCGCCCTTTGTCCAAACCGTCCTCCGCGACATCAACGCGGCTCCCTGTCAACTCCACCCTAACGCCTGGGCTTTCATTCGATGTTTTGAAATCCTAAGCGCCGCTGTCGGCATCGCCCCATCCCCCACCAGTTTCTTCTACCTTTACGACGTCGACCCCAAGTCCATCAAAAACAAAGGATGGATTTCCTTGAAGGCCCGAGCCGGCCGGAAGTGTTTGCATCCTCACAAAAGTAACGCGAAGTCCTCCTTCGCACGAAAGTACTTCCGTGTGGCGGTTCATCCCGCCTACCCAGAGGCATTCACCCTCAGAGACGGGACCGCCCTCTTTCCTCTTTACTGGACGGAGAAGCCCAACGGGATCACCGATCCTTCAGAGGAATCCTTGTCCGCCAACGATAAAGCCTTTCTTAATCTCCTTGCCCCACTTCCCATCCTTGACTGCACAACAGTCCTTGAGGGCGCTGACCTCTCAAGAACTCCCAAATACTTAGGTTGCCCATAGCTCACTTTTATTATTGACATTTCCTTTCTCGACTCCTATGTTGTCACTGATCGTTTTTTTTATTGTTACAGAAGATATGAATTTCACGAACGCCGAGCTCCTGAAGGCCCGCGAGAGGAGAATGGCTCGCTTTTCCCCAAAATTCAACACTGAGGGCGACGCGAAAAAACGGGGCGGTGCTGAGAACCAAGCCGAGAGCACCAAAGCTCCTAAGAGGAGAAGATTGGCCAAAGCCTCCTCCGGCGCCGGCACATCCAACCCTGGCGCTCAGCCCACCACTGCTGCTGCGCCTAAAGGCAAAAATGTCGCTGAAGCCTCCGTCGCCGCAGCTACCGAGCCAACCGCCGTACCAGCTTCTACTCCTGCGTCCGCCGGTGCGACCGCTGCTGTTGCCGCTGAGTCCTCTGTTGGCGCCACAGCCGCCTCCGCCGGCGTTAACGCCACAAAAGCTGCTGCGTCTTCCGACACTCCTATTGGAGAGAAGGAAAAAGAAAATGAAACCCCAAAGTCTCCCCCTCGCCAAGATGCGCCTCCTAGCCCGCCCTCAACACATGATGCGGGCTCCATGCCTTCCCCGCCTCATCAAGGGGAAAAATCCTGTCCTGGCGCTGCCACTACCTCTGAAGCGGCTCAAATTGAACAAGCCCCTGCTCCCGAGGTCGGTTCTTCAAGCTATTATAATATGCTCCCCAACGCCATTGAACCCTCAGAATTCTTACTTGCTGGTCTCAACCGTGACGTCATAGAAAAAGAAGTTTTGAGTCGGGGCCTGAATGACACCAAGGAGGAGACTCTTGCTTGCCTCCTACGCGCTGGGTGCATCTTTGCTCACACGTTTGAGAAGTTCAATGCCGCCAACGTTGAAGCTGAGCGGTTGAAGGCCGAAAGTGCTAAGCATCAAGAAGCCGCCGCTGCTTGGGAAAAGCGTTTCGACAAACTGGCGACGCAGGCAGGAAAAGACAAAGTCTATGCCGACAAGATGATTGGCACGGCGGGGATTAAAATCGGCGAGCTGGAGGATCAGCTGGCGCTGATGAAGGAAGAAGCAGATGAGCTTGATGCAAGCCTTCAAGCTTGCAAGAAGGAAAAAGAGCAAGCTGAGAAGGACTTGATCGCCCGAGGCGAGGCGCTGATTGCTAAGGAGTCAGAGCTTGCCATACTGCGCGCTGAGCTGGAGTTAGTGAAAAAGGCGTTGGCGGAGCAAGAGAAAAAGTCTGCGGAGTCTTTGGCCTTGGCGAAATCTGACATGGAGGCGGTGATGCAGGCTACGTCCGAGGAGATCAAGAAAGCGACCGAAACTCATGCCGAGGCCCTCGCCACGAAAGATGCTGAGATTGCTTCCCAACTGGCAAAGATCAAAAGTCTAGAGGACGAGCTGGCGACGGAGAAGGCCAAAGCCACTGAGGCGAGGGAACAAGCCGCTGACATCGTCCTTGACAACCGCGAGCGCGGTTTCTACCTCGCCAAAGATCAGGCCCAACATTTGTACCCGAACTTTGACTTTAGCGCCATGGGAGTAATGAAAGAAATAACCGCCGAAGGACTGGTTGGTCCCGACGATCCTCCCCTGATTGACCAACACCTCTGGACAGCGACTGAAGAAGAAGAGGAAGAAGAAGAACAGGAGAAAGAAAACAATGAATAATGTAATTTTAACATTACTTTAGCTTTTACTGTCACCTTGTAGTGTACTTTTCCGCCATTCGTCTATGTTTAAGCAACCCTTCGCCATAGCTTTTTATATCGCCGTTGGATATTTTGTAAATCATGTTGGAATGCTTCCGCCGTACATTTTTTAGTCGCCGCCGCATCGTCATCGCCATCTTGCTTTAGCCTTATAAGAAATTAGTTTGACTTGCTCGCCACTCTCAGCGTAAGGCCGCCACCATTTTGCGGTAGGTCGCTACCCTCATTTTTGGCGGTAGGTCGCGACCCTCTTGCGGTAGGTCGCGACCCTCTTGCGGTAGGTCGCCACCATTTTGCGGTAGGTCGCTACCCTCATTTTTGGCGGTAGGTCGCGACCCTTTAGCGGTAGGTCGCCATCCTCTTGCGGTAGGTCGCGACCCTCTTGCGGTAGGTCGCCACCCTGAGCGTGAGGTCGCCACCCTTTTGGCGAATTTTGTGTGTCTAAAAACTGAGTCTTACAGGTCGCCACCCATAGCGTTTGGTCGCCACCCTTTGGCATGAGGTCACCACCCTAGCGGTAGGTCGCCACCCTTGGTGTGATCGTCCCTTTTCGGGACTCAAAGTGCTTTGGGTTCCAATGGCCAGTTGGATTACCAAAGCGGTGCTCAGTAGAATGGGCAATTTGTACCCCACACATCGCCAATGAATCCGGTTGTTACGTGGGCTTTTCCGGGGCTAATTTAGTTCATCGTGAAACTTGTTTCACTTTGTAACTAAATCGCGCCATCAGGAGCTTGTCCCACCCAATAACAAACCGCTTATGGAAGAGTCTTCCAAGTTTCACAAAACTTTAATGGTGTGCCTCAATTCACCCACTCTTTCTCTTTGATCTGATTTGCTCCTCTCTGTCTGAATCAAAACCAGTGAAGACAATATAACTTCTAATACCAACTTCAAAATAAGAAAATTAGGAAATACAACAACTGAGAAGGAAATCAAATGAAAGATGGAGGAAAAGTTTGAAGGAATTGGAAAATTTGTTGGCCAGCGATCTTAACCATAGCAACGCTTTACTCGCCAAACTTCCATGGCCAAAACAAAACGTGCCCACCAGAATTCCGCCGCCGGAGTAAAACGTGCTTGCTAGATTCCAATGCCAACGACATTCTCTCGCTGTCGAACTCCATCGCCAACAACTCTAGCTCGCCGCCTACCTTCAAAACGTGCTCGCCAAAGCCAACACGTGCTCGCCAAAGCAAACGTGCTCGCCAGGATTTGCTCACCGCCTAACTTCAACACGTGCCCGCCAAAGCAAAAACGTGCCCGCCAGAATTCCAACGTCTCGGGATTGGCTCTGCTCCTCATGTATTGTGCTCTGGACAGATTCCTCGCCTTTGTTCTTTTCTTCGTCATTACCGATCTGCTCTCCCTTGCCTACATGCTTCCTCGATCTGAAGCTTCACCTCTGTTGACGTTCTTCATTGTCGGTCTGAACCGTGTTGCTCCGATCTGCCATCGCTGGATGCGCCTTCACGCTGAATCTCGATCTGTCATTCTCTCGTGAACGCACCTTGTTCTTTCCCCTCCGCCTTGCCACCGATCTGAAACTCCTCCTTTTATCGCTGCTTGGGCGACGTGTCGCCCTTTTCCAACTTCGCGCGCTTTCTTTTGAAAGCGTCGTCCTCCTCATCAAGAATATAAGTGCTGGCGCGAGCACGCATCTCCTCCATCGAACGCGCCGGCTTACGTGTCAATTTGCTGTTCAACCCTCCCGGTAGCAAACCGTTTTTAAATGCTAAAGCACAAGCTCGAGGCTCCTCGTCCTCAACCTTGACCGACGCTGCGCTGTACCTTGCCATGTACTCTTTCAGTGATTCTTCTTCTTGCTGGCGAATATTATATAGGTCGTTGATCGTCACCGGCTGATTCTTATTCGCCGAGAATTGCACTAGAAACTTGGATGAGAAGTCTCTGAAATTTGAAATCGATCCGCGCGGCAAAGTTGTGAACCACACCATCGCCGTCGATTTGAACGTCGATGGAAACATCCTGCACTTCACCGCATCTGACGCCGCAATTATCACCATCTTCGTATTAAAATACAGAAGATGATCCTTCGGATCGGAATCTCCGCTGTAAGAATCCAGAACTAACGTTTTCGTGTTATCCGGAATCGCCACACTCTCGACATCTTCCGAGAACGGACGGAACTCAGCCACGGAATCTGCTTCTCTGCTTCCATCATCTCGCTGCTCGCGACGGTAGAAATCTAACTGAGCCTGTAGACGCTCATTCCGCTGCTGGATGTTGCCAATGCTGCGCATCAAATGGCGCCATTGCTCCTGTGTCACCGCCGGTTGTTGTTCCGGAGCAGGTGAATTCTCTGGTGAGCGCTCCAGAGATCCCACCTGTGAAGGCGATGGAGGAGGTGGTGGTACAGGAGGTGATGGAGAAGGAGAAGGCGATTGTACTCATGTCGTTTGTACCGGAGAATCCAGGACCACACGATGAGGCCGCCGAGGCGGCGAAATCCGCTGTCGCATTGGTGAATGATGTTGCCTCCTGCGTCGAGTCTCCATCCAAACCAGAAACGATGCAAACTCGATCGGAAAACCAATCACTAGTCACAGAATCAAAATCAGAAAACCAGAGAATTGCCTAATCACAATCAGAGGGAACTTCATGCACAATCAATCCACGTGAATGGGAGTAGAAAGTTTACGTGGTCGTGGGTTCGATCCCCACAGACGGCGCCAAATGTTCTGGGAGTGAACATTGAAGAGAGGTATAGTACCTAGAGGTAGAATCAGAATGAGAGAGAGAGTGCTGAATTTCGAGTGTTATTTCATCAAATGAGCCAAAAGTCCCTTACACTTGATAACTACCCCCTATTTATAGAGCTTGGGTACTACCTATTGGGCCAATTGGGCCTCCGAGGTCAAGGCCTATCTGAAGGCCAGGGCCCTGCCTCAGGGCGAGATACATGCTGGGCGTTGCCCCTCTAGGGGCTCGCCCAGTCCACTGCCCATACCCACGCACCACACCACCACCGCTAGGAAGCCAATCTCCTGGCCAAGATTTGTGAAGCGATACCATTCAGAGCACAATCATCACTACAATCAAATACCAAACCCAGCCTTTTCCCCATTAATAGTGCACTTCTGGCTCTTGTCATGACACCCATCGGATCCTTAAATTCAGTGGGTAGCACCGCCAGTTGGTTGAAATCAGTAGCTTCCAACGTCGATGGCGTCACCTCGACAGTCGCAGCAGCATCGGTGGACCGTCCAAAAACTGATCCTTTGGCACGCTTGGTTTTGCTCCCCTTGGGTCTTCCCCTGGGGCGCGGGGAAGAAGAGGAGTTAGGGGCAGAAGAAATCAGGGTTGTCGGTGTTGGAGAAATTGGGGAAGCAAGGGTCTCCGATGATGGAAGAAAAGCGACATCAGAACTGTCAAAATGCAGATTTGGAGCAGCGTTTGGGTTCGGAGAACGGGTCGACCCGTCCACTTCGTTTCGCCCATCATCCAAAACGTCCCCACCAGACAAAAAAAGAGGGTTATTTTCTAGACTGGGCCTCACATCACTTAAGACCCTGAGGCCCAAGTCCTTATTATTCATGTCCGTTAACACTATCAAAAAGCCATTGTTCTCATCAGCCCCCCTTTTTGCTAGCAGAGTTGACCTAAGCCAATTTTCCATCCCAGGATTGTGCAGAAGCCCCTGAGCTAATAACAGGTAGTCCCTCAGACCAGTGTAGGTTACATCGAGCCTCACCCCCGTTTCTCTGAAAACCAATTTCAAATTGTTACCCCAATGAAGCACCCAACCTCTGTCCTCTAAAAAAGGTTTCCTGCAATTATCCAAGAATGGTGAAACTACATCCTCAATGCTCTGTAAGTCAAAGCTATCGTCCTCCAAAACCTGGGCCACCTCATTGTCGTTTAGCACTGAGGAAGACTTGTCAGACATCTCAGAGGTAAGGTCAGGGTCCTCATCCTCTGTTTCTCCGACAAAGTTCTCGTCGGAAGCCTCTTCCCCTACCTTACCCTTTTGTGATGACGGTGAGTGGCTGTGATTCTCCGAAGAGGTGGGGAATTCTTCTGATCTGGAACACGAATCCATCTCCAACGATATCTTAGACGGGATCCCATCTACTTTGATGCAAATCGCAGAACTTTGAATCCTTGGCACCGAGGAAGCAATTAGTAAACGTGCAACATCATACCGTTGGTGTAGCTCAGTGTCTTCATCAAGTTGAATTAACGAACCAAATATCCCTGCAACCTCCCTGAAAAAATCCACATTCCAAGCAATGAGGGGGACATTTCTAAGCTTTACCCAGAAGAAATGTCTCATAGGTTGTGACATTTTTGTAGCCTCTGTAATCCACTCGAATTTATGGGCCAAGAAATCACCACCGCTGCGAAGAAAAGAGAGCATCTCCTCTCTATTGACAAATTCCAGAACTACTTCATTGACCCCCATCGGCTTTACTTTCGTGCAGGCTGCTCCTCTGGCTTTTAGAAAATTCTGCAATAATTCTATATTCCTTACTCCTCGAGGAGAAGCCACCGCCATTCTCTGCACTCTATCCCTGTCTTCCTTTTTTGTTGAGTAACAGCATTCGGCGTTAAAAGTTTCCTCCAAAGGTGGGTCAAAATCATGTTTGGGTCTCCATTCTTGCCTCGAGGGACATTCTGCTCTCTCAGAGATATCAATCTTCTGGGAATGTCTATTCTCTGAAATATTCCTCTTGGAATTAAGGGGGAATTTTGAATATTCCACTGATAATCTTGCACCATTAAGTATGCTGCCATTCAGCTCCTTCAAAGCTGTATCCGCATCCACCTTCATGACATAGCGTACGAATCCAAATTTGGTTCTTCTGTTTTGCTTCTTCTCCCTTTGTACGTAGATACCCTCAACCAAACCAAACCTTGAGAAGCATTTTCTCACCATGGAATATGTAATATTTTCGAGTAGACCATCCACAAACAGAGGAGCAGGTCGATTCCTCGCGCCACCAACCAGTTCTTCCGTTGATGAACCAGCCTTCATGTTCAATCTCCATGGTTCTGTACCCCTGATAAGATTACCTTTGCCTAGAGAGAAGGAGGAGTACTTCTCTCTAGAATTCCCACACATTTGGCAATTATGAGCATTCAAGTATATATATATATATATATATATATGTGTATCTACATTGATATTTTCAAACAAACAATGATTCATTGAAAATTTGAAGAACGTGGTCAATATACGAAAAATTAAAAAACTGGCAAAATGATTCAAATTGACCACTGAGGTCAATATACCCAAAAAAAAGTATGAATTGTCAATGCAGATAAACAAATATAAAGAAACGTTTAGCACAATCGCTATTTATGTGTACGCAACATAAAGGGAATGGTTCTAAATCTTCCCCACATTGATCTTCTTCATCATATCTGCACTTGTAAATTTGACTTGAATTTTGAAATTATTTCTGGGTCCATGCAAATTTTGAGCACATTAAATGCCGACTTGAACCACTTTCCGAATCTATCCTTCCCTTCGACCTTGAAAAGAATTTCCTTGTGAATTAAATCACCAATTTCTTTTGGGGGGTGTTCCATGCAGCCGTTCTACAATGGATTTAAAATAAATTGAATTAAATTAATATTTATGATTTAATTTGTCAATTTAAAAGTAATTATTTTTAAATGTATATGTTTACCTTTTTCATATCATCCAAAATTTCATTGCTCTTTTTGTTGATCAGAGAAATACCATCGCGATCAAAAATTGTCATAGTTGCAGATCCAGTATTGTCAGCAACATTCATCAACAGCTTGTACCTTAGGCAAACATCAATACTTAAATTAAATGTACTCTTTATTGAGCAAAGTAATTATTTATTCAAAATGGAGTTTACCGTATGGTAGGAGTTACGTGTTTGTTACATGTTGGACAAAAATATTGTGATCCGTCAGAGTATGCTGCTGTGTGACATTTGCAATCATGATAATACCAATCATCTGTGTTCACAATTTTCTCAATCGTAGCATACACAATGAATATTGTCCGCTGCAGTAATGAATCTGTGCTTTAAAATTTTGTTGTAGATACAAATTTTTCTAATATTAACAATGATAATAACATATGTATATTTAATACATTTAAATGTACCTAATCAATGACATGTTTTTTCTATTATGAATGTATTTTAGTAGGTTTAGATGTTATTATTTAGATAAAATCTAATGTGAAAAAAAAATATTAAATAAGTTTACTGATACTGTTTTATTCATAATAGTAATGGAATTTTCTACCTAATGTATTTATCAGTTTAAAAAAATATCAGCATTAAAAAACGCAATTAAGTATACTAATTAGGTTCTTTATAAAAGCAAAAAGGTAATACCGGTATAATTTTTTTAATGAAATAATTATTAACATATGTATTTAAAACTGTTAAATAGTTGAGCTTCATTATTTTGTATTTTAAATAGGATAGGAATATAATAGTTTTTTAAATTAATTAACATTTAATGTATTTTATAACCAGAAAATTTAAAAGAACGCTTTTAATGCATTGATAAAAGTTTTTAAAAGGTGATTGTTAATACCATTAAATAATTTTTTTATTTTTTATTCATTGTTTCTATATTTATATCCACGCTAATTGTATTGTTAATGATTCCATTAATGATTGAAATTAAAATTAATCATATATAATGATTTTTTTTTGAACGTCAATATAATGATCGTTTATTAGAGGCAATGTTTTATTTTTTTGTACATGTAACTGAATTTATTTTTTATAAATATAACTGAACTTATTTATTTAAAATATAAGGAGAAAAACATACCGATTTACACGCGGCCAAATTTTCGAGGTTTGTCCGTGGAAATAATTTTAGAAACTCATCTTCTTCAGTAGCTTTGAAGCTTTCTAGAAGGACATTCATTACCTGTGTTTGAACCGCGTCACACTCAAATAACCTGAAAAAAATAATTATTAGTTTGAATTGTCGTTTAAAGTTGTTGAAACGATTATTCAATAATTTTTACAAACTAACCTGTCTCTGTAGCAAACCGCTTCATGAATGTTAGGATTGAACATGACTGTTGTGCAATTTAACCCAGTAGTTAACTGATTTTCACCTGCCAATTTTTTTAGTGGTCAGATGTTATTTACATATTGGACATGTTAGTGTTTTATAGAGAAGTTTATTTTAGAAATTACAAAAAAATTGAACCTTGTACCTTGATGCCTTGTTACTGCTCCCAGTAATATGATAACAACGACATGTTTGTTATCTTCTCCACTTAGAACTGCATCTAGATTTTTGACGAATTCTCCGTATAACAAACATTTAATTTTTTTCCTGCAAAAATAATCAATAAATCGCACTTACTTATTTTTTGAAATAGTAAAAATACTTTTTTTACCCAGTTTATATGGTAAAAGGAAGCTTACCCTTGAGATTCGATTTCAATGTCTCTAATATCAGTCGATACTCCGTTCCGCTCATATCCATGGTAGTTTCCGACGTGTGTAATTTCCCCCATGACATCTATTTTAATGTTAACGTAAATGCTTGCAAGTGATAACATGAGTGAAATTATTTAAATCAAGGGATTTACTTACCAACCAAATACCTCTCATTGAAATCATCGTTAAGAACATCATGCATGTTGTCAAACTTCAACTCACGGAAAGGAACCATACTTTGATCATATTTTAATATCCTTGTACTATTCAGCAAGTGTAATTTATATTGGTGCCTAGATGAACTTAAACCTTGGAAATTATGCCATACGAAAAAATGTGCAAAGCTGTATACTAATCCTTCATTGATTTTTTTTTAATGACGTTCTGAATTGGTTAGCCAGCACTCAGCATGTATAGTATGACCCTACAAATGTTGAAGGTTGATATGAATGTAAGCCTATGAAGAAAAGTAAACTATGTCAGGATATTTGATTTAAAAGTCGAGGTTTTTTTGTTACTAACCTTTCGATCCATCAACAACAGATTATAGGTTGATGGGTGATTTCCTTCTCCTTCGTCTTCTGTATTCCACACCCTAATGACTCTGACAACAACTTTCCAGTTATGAGTGGTAGGATTTATTTCATCAAGAGTGCTGATGCGACGATTCATGATGTTATTACTTCGAAGAAAATGGCAGATTACCGTGTGTTGCGGTGGAGAAGAGATTGGTGTTATTTTATGAGCAAGGAAGTATATATCTATATATATATCGGTTGCTTTCAAATGATGCGCTGCTACTTTTTTTCCATTTTTTTTGTTTCCAGTTTTGATTTATTATTCCTCAAATTATGATTAATAATTATGACTTTTTAACATTATGACTTTATGTGCGTTTTTGAAAACGGACGTTATATTTTATTTGTGTTTAAATACTTAATTGCTAATCAAGTCTTTTTATTCATTTTTTTTTCAATCTTCATAATAACATTTAATATTTCATGATATTGTTTGATAATGCAGATTTAAAGCAGAATAATTTGCATTATTAACGGGAGATTCGCTTTGAATGGAGGCTTGTCATTTAATTTCTTCTTTTTTTCGACATTAGTTATGATTTTGAATTCAAATTTTTGGTGTGTTGATTTTTTGATTTTTTTCCCCATGCTTATATTTTTACAATTAAATGCGTTTTTTATTTTTTAAATGTATCTTAATAATAGTGCACTGAAAACCGAATAATTAGGTTTAATTACACGTTAATGATGATGAAGTAAAACGTTTTTTTTAAATGTATTTATTATATTTTCTTTATACATATGATTAATTCATGTAATTTTAGCAGCTTATTTGGGTTAATAAAATTAAATAATTAATTCAAGGTATTTAAGGAAAAAAATTATTGTGTCATTGATTTTTAAGTATCAGTCAACGAAATTAATGTCAGATATGTTTAAAGGATAAATTTTAAAACTATTTGAATGTAATGAATGCATTATTAATAATTTATATTTTTATTATTTGTTGTATTAATTTATTTTATTTGCATTAAATCGTTATCAATGCAATAAATTTAAAATATTTATAATAAATGATGTTTATTAATTTTTTTACGCAATAAGAGTAATTAAAAAATAGTTTTATTATAGTTAACTCGCTTTTTTTTAAACATAATTACGTACTTTAATGAAATTGAAAGTATTTAAATAACAATAATTTTATTTTCTATTTTTTACTACTGAAAATTTAAAACAAAAAGTCAAGAATTAAATCCACATTTTGTATACAAATTAACGGTTGAAAAACACCTATAATTAAATTTTGTTTTTGTAAATGCTAAAAATCATAAGTGCTCGTTATTATTTGTTGACTAAAAGTTAATGTTGATAAAAATCATTATACACGTTACTTATTCATTTTTTTAAACGTAAATAATGTTTTATGATTAAATCTTTGTTATTAAGAAAATACATTTAATTGTGTAATGAATTTTTAAATTTAAATAATGAAATATATTTTTAAGGGTTAACTGTGTATTTAATGCAGATAAAACTTTTTGTTAGTGATGCCTTATTTTACAATATCTCGTTATTGCAGCGTATAAATTTTGAATATTCATAACAATTTATGGCTATTATTTTTTTAACACTTTCAAACTTAATTAAATTATAAAAGAAACGTTTATTAATATTATTTTTCTATTATGATTGTCTTATAATTTAAAATTCATAGTATAAATTCCCCCGTTCAATTTATAATTCAATAACCGAGTGTATTACTATTTTATAATATTACAATCAGTAATATGCTAAAATAATCAATATTAAATGATTGTAATGTTGTTCAGCAATGGGTAAATATTTTTAACAATATTTTAGAATATAGCAAATTATAAACGGAAATTTCACCATCTATTACATGTAGAATAAATGTAGTACAGTAAAGTACAAAGGAAACCGATAATAACAATAACAAAAATTTGTATGCCGAAGCATATTTAATAATGTCGTCAAAATTGAAATCTTGAGTACACTTAGTCATTTTATTTCTATTGGTGCGGACATAGATATTGGTGTGATCCTTCTTATTTTCGACAATAGAATAAATTAGTTAGTGAACTGAATTACTTCGGTAAAATCTACATGTGAGAAACATGTAAATTCTTTCAGAGACCTTCCATTAGACTGCAGATGATTGTCAATTTTTAGAAGACAGAGTTTCTTCAGGGCAGACTCTTCTATTATGGATTCTGTAAAAGATGACAATAGATTAAATTAATTTCAGAAAGCAGTAGATAAAAGTATAAGAAAGTTTGAATCATACCTAGTTTCTTATGATTTCTGGGATATTCTTGTTCGATTCCTTTAGCCAATAGTGTCCAAGTGTTATTCCATACGTGATATGGGTTGTTCATAGTATTTGTGAACAACAGGGAAGCAAATAGACAGGTTAAATCATATCCTGAATGTTGTTCTTTGTTAATGAATTCACTGGCTTCTTTGATTGCAAAACTGAACTCTTGATCATCAAACATTGCTGTAGATGGAGCAGAAGTGACAGTGAAATTCATTAGGGGCTAAAGGGGAACTTGTTGCTGTGAGCTAAAGGTTTAAAACGCAGAGAAAAAATTTGTGAAATGAAGAAGGCACATTGTATGTATTGTATGGATTTATTTATAAAGCTTTATTAGTAGAGATTTTTGTTGTGTCAAAAACAAATGAAAATTAATGGGATTAACGAAGTTTAATGCATAAGGTCAAAGTAATTTGGTTTAAAATAAATTATTTAATCAAATTAATAAATGATTTTCTCATTAATAATGCATAATATTAGGCTTGATATTTTGGATAATCAAACAATTTAAAGTCGTATTAAATGACAATTTGATTTTTGAAAAAATAAAACAATTTATAATAGCCATTTATCGAGCAGAATTAATTATTTAATCGAATTAAAAAACGATTTTCTCATTAATGATGCATAATATTAGGCGTGATATTTGGGATAAATAATCGAGAATAATGTCGTATTAAATGACAATTTGAATGTTGGAAAAAAAATCAACTCATAATAGCCATTTATTGTATAAAATAAATTATTTACTCGAATTAAAAATGATTTTCTTATTAAATAATGCATAATATTAGGCATGACATTTGGGATAATTAAAATATTTAATGCTGGTTTAAATGAAAATTTGAATTTTGAAAAAAAAAACAACTCATAATACCGATTTATTGTATAAATTAAATTCTTTAATCGCATTAAAAACTATTTTCTCATTAAATAGTGCATAATATTAGGCTTGACATTTGGGATAGTTTAACAATTTAATGCCGTATTAATTAACAATTTGAATTTTGAATAAAAAAATCAACTCATAATTCCATAATAATTACTCGTTCGGGCCTAATTCCATAATAGCTACCACTTAGTTTTGAAAATTCATAATTCCCACATTCACGTTATATCTGCTTCCAGTACAAAAAAAATTATCTTCAAAATTATTGCGTTGAAAATGTACCCATCTAATATGTTAATTTTTTTTATATCACGGTACAAACGGTGAAAAAAAAAATTAATAGCACCAAACTGTAATTTATTATGCTTATGAAACTAAAATAAAAAAATTGATTACAGACTTTAAAAAAGGTAAATACAATTTCATATATTTTCAAATACTTCTCGGTAAACTACGTTCTTTGTAGTGCTTGTCACTTTTTCTTCCTCATCCAGCACTAATAATTTGAGTCCTTTTCTTGATCTTACCCTGGAGAGAGCAACGTACAGCTGACCATGTGTGAATACAGGGCGAGAAAGATATAGGCCAACGTGGGATAATGACTGACCTTGACTTTTATTTATAGTCATTGCAAAGCACAAACTGATCGGAAACTGACGTCTTTCAAACTTAAACGGGTAACCTGAGTCAGATGGAACCATGTCCATTCTTGGAATAAAAATGTCTTCTCCAATGTTGGTTCCAGTTATTACAGTGGCTTTTATGACATTTGTTCCAAGATCAGCCACTATTAGTCGTGTTCCATTGCATAAACCTGCTGCTATATTTCTTAAAAGCATTATCGGAGCACCTTCCTTCAATGTTATTTTGTGATTTGGTATTCCGGAGCATGTAATATCATTTAAGAACTCTGTAGTAAACCACTCTGACTCTAGTGCAGTGTCTTCATCAGATTTGCAAGTGGTATCAGAGCTTAAGTACTCTGTTGTATTACCAGGAAGTAAATCAAGCATAAAATCGTTAACCTTCTCAACAAATTCCAATGTAGGGCACAATATGCATCGTTCTTCCAAAAACTTTTCAGTTGTCATGTTCTGCAATAAATTGGGATATGCAAAACCAACCAGATCAAGAAGTGGATTTTCACTATCTTGTATCAAAAGATCTTCCGGAATTTCAATATTTGATTCACCACGCTCATTTGAATCGAAATCACCATCACCAATTTTGAGAATCCAATCAGCAAATTCTTTTATTTCTGTTGCATGCTCTGATGAACTTGCTGTGCCTAATCTCATGTTTCTAGTGAGCTTTAAAACTTTACAGTGTTTCCAAAGATCAGAAGAATTGACTGTAGCAGATACTATGTCTTGTCTTCCACCTTTTGGAATGACAGGAAGAATTTGTCTGAAATCACCACCAAGTACTACAACTTTACCGCCAAATGGCTTGTCCATGTTGCTTTCATCCTCCTGTCTCATGATGTCGCGCAATGTTCTATCAAGTGCCTCAAAACAATTCCTATTTAATATAGGAGCTTCATCCCAAATGATCAATTTTGCACGCATGAGTAAATTTGCCCTTAAACTACCTTGTTTGATGTTGCAAGTTGTTGTTTCATCGGTCTGCAATGGAATGCAAAATCTAGAATGTGCTGTTCTTCCGCCTGGTAATAACAAATAAGCAATTCCACTTGAAGCAACATTCAGAACAATCATACCCATTGAACGAATGGCTGCAGATAAAGTATTCCAGACGAATGTTTTGCCAGTTCCTCCATATCCATACAAAAAGAAAAATCCGCCACTATCAGACAACACCGACTGCATTATGTTGTCATATACACCCTTTTGTTCTGCTGTCATCAGTGTTAGATATGATGTGTGTTTAGCTGTCATTTCTTGTTTGTTGTAGTTAAGCTCATCTACTATGAACTTATTTTGAAACTGTTCCAAATCATCAAAGATAGGATAGGGCAGACAACTATGGTCCTTTAGAGATTTGCCATTACGTTGAAGTATTTTTTCTATCTCAGCCAAACACAAATTTTGCAATTGATCATCTGGGATATGTAGATCTGAAACATTGACAAAGTTAATTATTTATTTGAAACAATTTATCATTGATTTATTTATAAATTATCATATACGTTTAATTATTGATTAACTGTATTAATAGCAAGTTAAAAAAATCAAGAAACACTCTTTTTAATAAGTTTTATTGTATGAATGAATGATATATTTTAGTTAATGGTTTTCATACACATTAAATGTCAATAAATTTTAAACGCGTTTTAAAAAAAAAGGAAATTAATACTGTAGTTAATGTGTATTAATATTTTTAGATACAAACATTTAAAAGTTGCTTGTTAAAACCTTTTAGCAATGAAGGAAAGGATATATCATAGTCAATGTTTTGACCATTGACTAAAGTCAATGTATTAAAAAATACAATGGACCCTAAGTGATTAAAGTTCATTTTCTTTTTACATAACGTATTTTAGTTATGGATTTTCTTTTTAACTTTTTTATTATCAGTTGACATTTGCTATTTGTAGTTCACAATGTGAATGATATTTAAGTCTACCATGGTTAGTAAGTAATTACAAATTTTTACTATTATACGAGTTAAAACGGCTAGGGCGAATTTAATATATTCTTATTTTTATAATATTAATTAGCAATCAATATATCCTTATTTATATAATATTAATAAGCATTCACAGTTAACTATAAAAGGAGAAAACCCAAATACATCAACTTCTTACTTATCGTCACCATCCACTATGTTTAAAAAGATATAAATATTCCTAAGCCTTTAAACTCCTCATCATTCATCTAGTCTACTCCTATATATTAATACTATATGAGAATCAAATTATTCATTCTATAAATATAAAGTGATCGAGTGTTAATTTGGTTTGTAAATAGAGAGGGAGTGAAGTGCGAAGTCAAATGATGAGTGGGGTGCTACTAATAGTATCAACTTACTTTTGTGGTTTCTTGAGTGAGCACGCAAGCTTAAGAAGCAAATTGGGTAGAGAAGAGAACCTTCTTTACGTGCTTGCACCATCTTCTTGGTTCTTCAACAACAAGTCACAACAACAGTTAGGCTGGGACTGGCTTTGGGTGGGTGTATTCAGCTTTAGGCCTTTTACCACCAGCAAGACGCACTTCTTTTCATGACACGTAGACAAGAAAACAACCAATCCAGGCAGAAAGGAAGAAGGAAAACTCAAATCTTTTCTTTTCTTTTCTTTTTGTCTTCTTCTACTTCTGGTTTAATAATTAATAATTAATTAATACTATGATATAATATTACTTAATTACTTATCTTTACAGGTGTGTTTGTCTTTATGTTTTCCTTCCTTCTAAGTAATTTTAGGTAGCAAGATTTGATTAAGAAATGTGTAATAATAAAACAAATCAAAACAAATATTAAATTTGATTCTTTTTTTTATTAGAATTTGATTCTTAATTTTACATGTAATGACAATTTTGAGAATGTTAAAGAAATGCAGCTATTTACCAATCGTCATAATGTGTTATTATTGGTATGCTTTTATATTAATGTGATGTGCATACTTTTGTCTGAATTTATATCTTTTGTTTACTTATTTATTTAATGAGAATTTTTCTTTGATTTCCTTAATTAGTAAAATTGCATTCAGCTGTATATTAATGAAAATACTAATTTGCAATTATTGTGTATTTTTATGCTAATTCCTTAATCACGGATTATATATATGATAAAATTGCATTGCATTGATTTGTGTATTAATGATAATACTAATTAAATTTCAAAAAAAGATAATACTAATTAATAATTAATGGCTCTTTATATTATCAATTGTTTTTTTTATACATTGGAAAATTATATATTATCAATTGTTAAACTTCTTAATTTCTATATTTTCCTTTTTAACCAAAAATAAATTATTGATTTCTCATATATATATATATATATATATATATATATTAATATGTATTAATTTTATAAGTTTTATTGTATGAATGAATGATATATTTTAGTTAATGGTTTTCATACACATTAAATGTCAATAAATTTTAAACGCGTTTTAAAAAAAAGGAAATTAATACTGTAGTTAATGTGTATTAATATTTTTAGATACAAACATTTAAAAGTTGCTTGTTAAAACCTTTTAGCAATGAAGGAAAGGATATATCATAGTCAATGTTTTGACCATTGACTAAAGTCAATGTATTAAAAAATACAATGGACCCTAAGTGATTAAAGTTCATTTTCTTTTTACATAACGTATTTTAGTTATGGATTTTCTTTTTAACTTTTTTATTATCAGTTGACATTTGCTATTTGTAGTTCACAATGTGAATGATATTTAAGTCTACCATGGTTAGTAAGTAATTACAAATTTTTACTATTATACGAGTTAGAACGGCTAGGGCGAATTTAATATATTCTTATTTTTATAATATTAATTAGCAATCAATATATCCTTATTTATATAATATTAATAAGCATTCACAGTTAACTATAAAAGGAGAAAACCCAAATACATCAACTTCTTACTTATCGTCACCATCCACTATGTTTAAAAAGATATAAATATTCCTAAGCCTTTAAACTCCTCATCATTCATCTAGTCTTCTTCCTAATCATCCATCTCTTCCCCTTTCTCGCCATTTCATCTCTTAACCAACCCTCACGATTCATTGCATTTCAAGTTTCTTCATTCAATCAGGTGAGCTTCCTTCCTTCCTCTTCTTTGTCATTTTTTCTTTACATCGTTTAGGCAAAGATCTTGCCATGGTGAAACTTCACCTTACTAATCATAATTCCACGTAAAGTGTAGTTCCAAAATTTAATTATTGGTAGTTATTTTATTTTTCCAGTGAAACCTTCGCCTTATGAGTACTTTATATATTTTTGAATGTTTGGTTTAACTATTTATAATAATTTTAACTTCTTTGATTTTTTTGTAGATATGGTTAGAACTAGAGGTGGTGGTTCTGCAAATTTCGCACCACGAGTTCCTCTAACTTCATCCGGTGGTGGAGCACATGCATTTGTTCATGTTGAGAAGCCATCGTTGAAGTGGACAAGGAGCAAGAGACGACGCACTCGTAAGAGTTCTTACTCTACCGCTGCCATAAAAACACTTCCAAAAGACTTATTAGTAGAGGTGGTTGCAGTCGTTGCCTCACACTCCTTCAAGGACTTTCACAACGTCAAAATGTGTTGCAAAGATTTTCTTGACGCCACTGAAGATAACTCTGTTTGGAAAAGAGTTTCTTTGGATACATTCCCGTTAATCCAATGGCTTCCTAATGACAATGTATCGTCGTTCTTGAATCGTTGCAGGGAATGTGGAAATATAGAGAGCTTGTATAGAGAAGGGCTACGAAAGTATTTTTATGATCCAAATGAAAAGATTCATGGTCTTGATATCTTGAAAGTAACTGCTCAAAAGGGTCACAAGGAGGCAAAATATGTGTGTGGTATGATTTTGTTATGCTCTAAAGATGATGAGTTGAGAAAAAAAGGACTTGAGTATATGCGCTTTTTGAGGATGTTCAAGTGTGTTGTAGGCTCCAGAAATAAAGTGAAACAATTATTGAAAATTATGTGGAAAAAGAATGGAATGGTGGGGCGCAATCAGAGTCCTTTATGTAACTCCAAGAGCACATGCAAAGGGTGGAGAATGAAGAAGGGCAGATGGGCATTGATAGATGATGATGATGATGGTGATGATGATGATGATGATGATGACATTAGCTCGTGTGAATATTGCAGATGGGACCATGAGTTGGAGGTTTTTTATCGGCTATTCAATATTTAGAAATGATATAGTTTTGGGTACCCTATAATTTTTAAAAATTTGTAAGAGTTAATTTTTATTTTGTGTGATCAGTTTATTCTCAACCAACAATATATATATTGAATTGAATCAGAAAGAAATGTCTTATTGTGTATTATTTTAGCTTCAAATATTGATTAATATCACATATACCTTTACACATACTTGACATTGATCATTGTCCATACGTAAAATGTGTTTTTATTTATACTCATCACTTGTTTTTATTTTTTTTTTCGAGAGCAAAGAGATTTATTCAATGATAAAAAGAAGGATACAACCCAACGAGGTGGGGAAACCCAAAAAAAACCAAACCACCCAAGAAAAATCCGAACAACCACCCAAAAGAGAAAAGATCCACTACCCTAGCACCTGGGAGGAAAATTTTCTTTAATAACTTCAGTCAATCCTCGAACGGCATCTTCATCACTACCAGGAAAAGACATGCCTACGGACTTAGCAAGAAACCAAGCCTTCCTTGCTCGGGTGAAATAAGGCCCTGAAGAAGACGGAGGGCTAGGCGGCGCGGTGTCAATGGCGAGAACCACACTCTCGGATTTACGGGGACGACCCCTAGGCCGCCGAGAGCCCTCACGCCTCGTCCCCGAATGTTTCCTCGGCCTACAACGAGGACGGGGCCTCGGAGGGGAAAAAATGAGAATGGGATTATCAGCACAAGCACCGGCCTCCACCTCAAGGGCATCCTCCCCCGCACCTACTGAGAAAGCTTCCGAACACCCTTGAAGGCCCCTGGCAAGAGCGGAGCCAGAACAAGCACCAACCTCCAAGCAGGAGAACGATGGACGAGTTGCACAAGTATAGTCAAAGGTAATTTTAATTAAAAATTTAAAAGAAAAACTTGAAACTACTGTAAACGAAACTAAAAATAATAAATGTTGACAATTGAATATCATTTTTATTCATAATAGTAATATAATCACGAGAATCATGTTTTATGTTTTTTCTTACATTTATCATCTTGTGTCGGTAAAAGACCTCCAAATATGTTTGTGTTGTAAATGTTACGGTTCAACACAGTCAACCTATAAAAGTTATAATATTTACAAATTTCTCTTAGAGTCATATAAAAAATATTTTACGTAAACTTATTTTTGTGAATATTTTAATAACAGAAGAAGTCATACATTTTTATTTTTTTGTTATTTTAAATTTTAAATACCATGTTAATTATTATTTATAGTCTTACTTATTCTTGTTAATTAATAAAAGGGAGAAAACATATAAAAGAAAATATAAAGTAGGAAGTTAATTAATATTTTCAACCTAAATGAAAATATCAATTGTAATTTTTGTACATAGGAAGTCAATTAATTATTTAGATATTACCAATTTTTTCTCATTTAAATAATAAATTATTTACTATTTTATTCTATATAAGTTTTTTTACAATATTAAATATTTAAGTATATTTATTTAAAAATATTATATTTAATGATAAATTTTAAAAAATTCACATATTGTTTCAATTGCATCACATGTGTTCCCCTATTGAATTTAATTATAATATGTGAGATAATAATTTTTAATAATATAAATATTTAATTCATGTGTTGTAAAGGCTTCGACGCGATAAACCAATAAAATTAATAATTTTTCATATTTTTTAATTTATTATAATAAAATTATTTAAATAAAATTATTTTGTGGAATATTTAAAGAACTTTATATTTATATTTATATGTTATTTAAATTTTCAAGTTCATATGAATTATTAATTATATTCTTACTTATTCTAGCTAATTAATAAAAAAATAGATAAATTATAGAGTAGGAAGTGAATTAATGTCTTTTTAACTCTGTTAATAATACTGGTATTTTACCATTTAAACTATTTTAGATAAATAATTTATTATTTTCTCTATTCTTAAATAAGTTTCTCTTTTATAAAATTTAGTATAAAATCTTTTAATGATCGTGTTTGAATTATTTTAAATGGAAGAAATATATAAATATAAATTAAAATAATATTTAAATATATTTACTTGTAAGTATTATATTTAATGATAAGCATAATTAATTTGACAAATAATTTAATCACATCATGTATTTTTCCATTTTTTTAATATTTGGTTAGGCCATTCTTGTGGGGAAGTCATATGGGGATGCTTTGTATATTTTGACAACCTTGAGATTTTTACTTATGGTTTGATTATTATCAATAATAATACTTTCATTTTTGAAAAAAAAAATAACTTTGAATCCATGTGTTGTAGATGCTAGGGTTCAGTGAGGTTAACATATAAAATTAATAATATTTCCATATTTCTTTTAGCGACATATAAACAATTATTTTAAGTTTTTTTTTTTAACATACAAATATTTTAAGTAAAATTATGTTTTTCGAATATACTTTAAAAGCATAAGATATTTAATTTTTTTTATTAACTTTTAAGATCGTATGAATTGTTAATTATATCTTTACTTATTATAGTTAATTAATAATAGTGAGATAAAATATTGGGGTATTTCTCGCAATTATTTGATGGTTATTAGGATAAAAATATTCGCAATTATTTCGCAATTATTAGGATAAAATATACCACATAGTAGGAAGTTAACTAATATTTTTAACCTAAATCTGAATCTGAATTGTAATTCTTTTACATTGCAAGTTTTTTGAACCAACATAGCAAGTTAATTACTATATATTTAATTATTTTAATATTTCCCATGTCTTAACATTAAAATTATTTTAATTAAATACATCTTTTTCCGAAAGCTAAATATATTATTGAGAAAGAAAACTTGAGCAATAGCTCAAAAAATAACAAAAACCAACCCCCAAAAAAAAAAAACCACACAACCAACACCAAGCCATAAAAGACCCCAACAACCATGCATCCACAAGGCCAAGCCTCCTTTTTCACAAAGCCAACGTCATCTTCTTTGACCTGCTATTAGACAGTTTCTTAAGTTAAATAATTTACTTCTTTATTATATTTTTATATAATATTTTATTTTATAATATTAAATATATAATATTTTAATGATAGCATTTGAATGATTGTAAATGTTTTTTTGAGTAGGAAAGTTGTATATATGAAAAAAGAAAAGGGATACTAGGGGTATCCCAACCTTGTACAAGAAGAAAAGAGGGAAAGAGCAAAAAGCAAAGAAAACAAGAAACAGCTCAGGAAAACAGAGCAGCAAACCCAGTGGGAACACTCCCACAGGCCAAGGCACCAAAATTCCAAACAGAAATAGCTAAGAAACAGGAATGCCAAGAGAACCTCCAAGCCTCAATCTGCAATGCTTGCGACAACATAACTTACAAGAGGGTCAGCTCCATACATAGAAGGGAAGAAAGCAGGGGACACGGGCCTTACACACTTTGTAAGCAGCATCCCGGATTCGATATCCACTCAAACATCGAGCACCTGAAACCCTTGGAGATTGCGGTCAATTAGTGCCACGCACGGAGCTGTGCAATATCAAAGGCCTTCGAAGCATCCTTTACACCTTCTATGAAAATTACGCGATTTCTGTGAAGCCACAATGACCAGAGGATGGCTAGCCAAATTGTTTGCAGCCCGCGCTTCTGATTTACCGTCCGAGCCCATGAACCATGTTGCTGGAAGTGACCCCTGCAATTTTCTGGCAATAACGATATGACCGTGAACCATTTATGAAAGGAGTTCCAGACCTGAGTAGAGAAAGTGCAGGAGAATAGCAAATGGTCCAAAGTTTCTTCCACAGAGGAGCAAAAGGGGCACAACACCACATTGGATTATACCTCTTTTACGCATGATTTCCTTCGTTTGGATTCTTCCCTGAAGTGCCCTCCAAGCAAAAGCCTTTGCATTTGAAGGTGCTCTAACTTGCCACAGGTCCTTGAAAATCGAAATTGGCTACTCTTCTTCCAGGCCTTGTAACAAACTATACGCTGACCTGACTGTGTAAAAACCTTCAACATTAGGTTTCCAACACCATTTGTCTCTCCTTCCTTCAGTTAGAGGGGTTGTGGCCAAACTTAACATTAGTTCCTCGAGCCTTTCTTCCTCCCTTTCCAACAGGGGTCTACTCCAGTGGAGATTCCAATGCCATGAGCCTTTCCCCCAATTACCAACATCCTTGATTGTTGCATTTTGTTGAGGTGAGATCAAGTAAAGTCGGGTGAATTTGTCCCTCAGCGCAGTGTGCCCACTCCAACGCTCATTCCAGAACTGGATTGTATTTCCCTCCCTTAGCTTCCTGCAAAGCCCATTATCGAACCAATTGTGATAAGTGCTCAAGAAACATATTCTGAGAATATCATTCCACCATTATGAGTTCTTTCTACCCAACTCCACATGTTCCCTCAAGTTTGGGATAACATATTTTTCCCTCAAGACCAAGTTCCAAAGACTATTAGGTTCATGTAAAAGTCGCCACCGCCACTTACCAATCAAAGCCTTGTTGAACAAACCCCAATCCTTAATACCTAGGCCACCCAACTCTTTCGGTTTGCAAATATCCTCCCATTGGGCCCAAGCCACTTTATTATGATCCTCGCTTTCCCCCACCCCCCCCCCCCAAAGACTATAACTTAGGGCTGCTTGGGAGACAACCCAAGTCTTGTTTTCTTTTGCTTGTTTGTTTGTTGCATTTTGCAGGGAATGAGAGCTTGAATTCTGGAGTAGGAGGTGTGTCTATGGCCTCCATGGTAACTTGTAAAGGAGGTCGACTCTTTCCCTTAGTTTAGATCATGCATTTTTGCATATTTTTTCTTTGTAGCTTTTATTTTTCTTTTTATCATGCATTGTTTAGTTAGAGTCGTTTTTGGGTCTTTACTTCCCTATACTCACATGTTTTTTGCACGTAGTTATGCTTTCATACTTGTGCTGTTTTTAAAATGTTTTTGTGAATACTTGTGTTGTTTTTTTTTTGGGATGAGTGATTGCATGTTTGGGGAAGAGAGGAGGAGACTTCGGTCTTCCGAGTGTTTCTTGAGAAAGGGGTCGGTGTGAGTCCATTAAGGGTCTATCTTTGACCCTTCACCATAAAAATTCTCTGGAGGATCCTAACTCACTTGCAATTCTTGGTTCTGCATTAATTTCACTCATAGCATGCTTTGTGATTCTTGCTTTATTCTTGAGACTTGTAGGATTTCTTGAGATTCTGAATTTGTTCGTTGAACATTATCCTTAGTTGTCCCATTTGAGCTTTATCGGAGAATTTGTTGTAGCCAAAAGATTGGGATGAATGTTTGGTTGGAATATTGGGGAGTGATGGTCCTTGGTATATTTGTATAGAGCTGAAAAAATTGTGAAATAGTCTCTTGCCCCAAGAAAAATGTTGCTGAAAAAAAAAAGGAAAAGAACTCCTAAACAAAAGTTGGAGTGGAAAAGAAAAAAAAAAGGAAAAAAAATTGAAAAGGGGGTGCAGGAGACTTGTGCTAAAAAGTTTGTTGTGAAAAGCTCCGGAGTTATTAGAAGAGGACCACACTCAATGTGCTTTGAAGTCTAGATTTTCCTTAGGGACCAACCACCATCATGTTTTACCAAGCCAACGTTTCAACCCTTTTGAAAGTCTCTTTGAATATTCGCATGTTTGATCTTTGTTGCTATTGAGTGAATGACATTCAGGACCTATGAACTTGCTTGTGTGCTCAGTGCACTAAATTAACATCTCATCCTAGGATTTTTAGATCTATATGCTTCCCATGAATGGACTCTACATTCTTCTCTTTTCAAAAGATGCATGAAGTAGGTTGTTGGGTCTTTCTCTTGGAACTAGCTGTGGTTACTTTGTCCCCCCCGTTTTTTGTGAAGTATTCCTTGTTGAGAGCACTTGTTTGGGAGCATTTCTTGCGCTTGAGGGCAAGCGAGTGTTGTTTACGCTCGAGGGCGAGCTGTCGTTGAGTATAGTGGTGTGATGACCCTAGTTTAGTAGTGTTTTTAGGGTCATTTCGTAGTTTATTTTGAGTCTTTTTATTGAGTCTCATGTAGTGTTTCATGCATTCTCATGCATTTTTATCTTTCTGTGTCTTTACTTTGTTTTGGTAATTTTGTAGTTTTGTAGGGACTTTTCTTGCATTTTAAGTAAGTTTAGGACTTGCATGTTTTTCCTATGTTATTTGAGGGTCCTCTTTGCTAATAGGCTCTTGGAGCTTCTGGATATTTCCTTGGCTTGGTGGTTAAGCTTTTAGGTTTGAAACTGAAGGAGAAGGAAGGTCAAGAAGCTTGGAATTGAAATAAGGCTTAAAGAGGCTTGAAGAGGAGTTAAGAGGAAGATAAAAAGGCTTTCCAGCGAGCTTAGAGCGCCTAGGCGTGCTCCATTGGCGCCTAGGCGCCAATTGCATTTTCCAGAATTTCTGGAATTGGCGCCTAGGCATGCTCAATTGGCGCCTAGGCGCCAATTGCCTTCCAGAGGCATGTTTTGGGCATGGAATTGGCGCTCAGGCGCTCTAAATTGGCGCATGAGCGCCCAGACTCGTGTGTTTTTTCTATAAATAAGGTTTTAGCCAATTTCTTTGGAACACTTAGTCATTTTTACTCATTTTGGATCAAGTTTAGAAGCTGAGGAGAACCTTGGGGCTTGTGAGAGGCTTCCATCTTGTTATTTTTCTCAAGTTCTTTACATTTCTTGTATGGAATCACTAGCCATGAGTGGCTAGTTTACTTTTTTCTTTGAGTTTAAGTGATTCTATGAAACTCTAGTTATAATTCCTATCTCTATGCTTTTGCTCTTGATTCTACCTTGAATTTCAATTCCATTTGCATGCTTAGCTTGAATGTACAACTTGCTATAGACTAGACTATAATCATATCGGAAGATTGTTGTAGTTTGGGGACATGAATTGAGATTAACCCTTCTGTGCTTGCTACTAGGAATAGAGGAAGGGTAGGGTTTTGTTGGCCTGAACATAAAGAACTTAGAGCCTCAAATGCATGATTAGGTACACAAGGAATTGGGCCTAACTTTCAGTTTGGGGGAATTGCTTGTATGAGGCATCAACAAGTAGTTAACTAGGCTAGAACAACAAGGAACGAATCAAGGTTTCACATCCATAAGATAGGTAGACTTGAGTGGATTAGATGATCGATAACCCAAGGCATTTTCATCAATTGTTATTTTCAACATTTTCAATATTGCTCTTTTGCAAATCTTTTGTCACAACAACCAAACCAAACAATTGAATCTTTTATTGCTTTCAAAACTTACAAACTTTGCGCTTAAACCCACGACTCTCACTCACAATGTCTGTGGATTCGATATTAAAACCCGGAGATATCTGTACACTTGCAGATTGACCAACACTGCCCATGTAACAATTTCTTGTAAGACCAAGATTTGGTCATGTAGTACAACTCTATGTTTTGATGATTACAAGTTAATTATTATATATGAACAATTATGGTACTCTAACGTTATTCTCTGAGTGTTTAATTGACAGGCTCTGACTCTGGTCTAAAAACACACTTATCAGAAGCACAAAGCAAAAAGAGTAGCCAACGCATTGCTTTCGCTCTCACTATGTTCTGATTGAACAGTAGTATATGCTTCAGAAGTTCTGAAGATTATAAGCTTTGATGTGGATTCATATCACTTCAAGTTCTGAAGACCAGAAGCTCTGAAGGTCCAGGAGTTCTGAAGGTCCAGAAGCTCTGAAGGTCCAGAAGCTAAGAAGTGAAGACTCTGAAGTCCAAGAGTAAGCTGGCTCTGAAGACCAAGTACTTCCAACTCTGATGACTAGAAGTTCTGATGAACAGTCCAGAAGCAGAAGCTACGAAGGTCAGAGGATCCAAGCTTCCCTCTGACTCTAATCTCATAAGCTGCACACATCCCAACATGAAGCGTTGCCAGATCATAAGTCAACTAGGATAAGGCTCATGTCGCTATCCAAGTCAAAAGCAATTGTACTATTCTGACGGTCTTACCTAAGATGTTCAGTCATAGCAGAATCTGGAAGTTCCGGATTTGCCCTCCAACGGTAGCATTCCATGCAACGGCTACAACCCTAAACCTTGGAGTATAAATAGAGGCTGAAGTTGGAAGAAAGAAGCTAAGAAACTTTGTGCAAAACTCAATAAAATATTCAACCGATCTATTAACAATCTTTCTTCATTTGTTCTTATTGTGTTTACCTTAGCTTTCTTAGAAGCACTTCATTGTAAGCCAAACCTTTCAAACAATGAGTTTGTATTTCCTTAAGGGACCAAGTTTGGTCAGATCCTTGAGAAGACTAAGAGAGTGAATCTTAGTGTTTGCTAGTTCATTGTATTGTTAGTCACGGAGCAGGTTGCTAGTGCAGTTGTAACAAACATTGAATAGTGGATTGCCTTCATTCTAAGAAGGAAGAAATCACCTTAACGGGTGGACTGGATTAGCTTGAGAGATTATCAAGTGAACCAGGATAAAATACTTGTGTGCTTCTCTTCATCTCTTATCTTTGCACCTTGTGTTATTTGTTCCGAAAAGATTTGTCTAAATCTTGAGTGGAAAAAGTTTTTATCTGAAAACGTTATTCAAACCCCCTTTCTATCGTTTTTCATACCTTCATTCCTTAGTTCGAGATACCCTCCAAAACTCTGTAAGGAGATCCTTATTTGCAACCAGCTCTTCTTCAATAAGCCCCAAATCCTCATTTTTTATATCTAAGCGAGCCATTTCAGCTATGATCTCCTTCCCTCTCTTATGTATATCTACAAACACCTCCTTATTCCACACTTTGAGGCTACCTTTCAAAGATTTAAGCTTCTCTTTTAAGACGAAAGTCCCTCATCCTTGGAAGTTAAGTTCGCTCCAAGCTTTCTCTACAAAACTCCGAAAACGTTTATCTTCAAACCAACAATTTAGGGTTCTAAAAGGTTTAGGCCCCCAATTCTGGACGAAGTATTTCAAAAGGATAGGGCAGTGATCAGAAAAAGCTTTCTCCAATACCACTTGGGTGCAATCAGGCCAGCAAGTCAACCAGTTATGGGACAATAAAAATCTATCAAGCCTACTCATGGATGTGTCATTCGGTCTGAACCATGTGAACCGCCGACCTCTTCAGGGGATATCATGTAAGACTACCTCGATAATGAAGTCGTTAAAATTCTCCATCTCCCTTGAGCATTCCCCTCATTAATTCCTCTTCTTTCCCTCACATTACGCACTGCGTTAAAGTCACCTCTTATGCACCAAACGGCTTCGTGAAAATTCTGTTTCCAGAGCTGAATGTCACCCCACATCCTCTTTTTCCCTTCAGCATCACATGGGGCATAAACATTAAGTATTGCACAGATTTGACCCAAGCTTCCCCATATCCTCTTCAAAGCAATGAATTGATGCCCAACAAAACAATCCTGAAGAGAAAAAATCGCCTTATTCCATATGCATAATAATCCCCCTGCGCTGTTGTTTGTCGGGCAAAAGCTCCAGTTACAATTGGAGTCCCCCCACAAAGCGTTCCACATCCTCTGATCAAATGTTGTAATTTTGGTTTCCTGATCAACAACATCTCGGTTTGTTCCCTTACCACCAAATCACAAATTAGTCTCCATTGATCTTGCTCCCCAACCCCCTAACATTATAACTGATCAGTATCATTAGGACACCTGATCACGCCCCTCTCTGGCCTCTGCCAAATTGCCAATCATATTTTCCATATCCCTTTCCTCCATTTGAATCAGTCTCTGAATTGCCTCCTCTTCACTCCCTTTTTGTGTTACACCAAGTTCTCTTCCCAAATCAAGAAGATTCCGAGACTCTAGGTCATTATTTTTTGCCCAGAATGAATCAGACAAGGTGATTCTTTATCTCCATATATCTTTGTGCTTTACATTGAGAGGTGGCACATTTGATTCATCATGAGGTTGACATCGCTCGTGCATGAGCAATAGATCGTACATGTGTAAAGCATCCAATACCGATGCCTCAAACCTTTCTTGCCAAGAACACAATGAGATCGAAAAAAACACCCTACTAAAATATTTTACCCTGACAAAATGATTCCAGAGTTATTCTCACATATTTCCTAGTTTGTACGCTTTACGCCTTTACTCATCTCTTTCTCATTGAGTTGTCTCTCTCATCTGCTACGCCGCACACCATTTTCAGCCCATCATTGTCATTCAACAAACTTGTATTTTCTACGCACACCATTTCCATCATTCAATTTTTCAACGAACGTATTTGTTACCAAACACGTAGCATAAAACATTGTTGCCTAGTTTTGTGTGGAGGATTATCCTAAATTAGGTAGCATAAGGTAGGTATCTGAGTGGGTGGAGGATTATCCTAAATTATAATCTGGCCGGTATTTTTGCCTTTACTTTCCTTAGTATGTATTAACACTAGTTTGGTTTCTCAACATTATAACCATTTCATAAATAAAGAAGGACACCATAATATTGTTTATTTTTTTGCTTTAAACACAGTGATTTATTCAGATGAAAAATAAGTTACATCATAAATCAGAAGGGATTCTAACTCATGTCCGTAATTCTCAATCCACCAATTCTCTAAGAAAGTTGAAGCAAATTTAGTCAGAAAATGAGCACATTCTATAATATTTACTAAAACATTTATTTTTGAAAATTGAACTGAATGGTACTATACCCTCTTATTTCGAATAGGTACCGGAGCAACGCAAAAAAAAAACAGAGAAAAGATGGTTTAATAATTAATATATTTATAATTTGAGATTTTTCTTGCTTGTTATGGTTAGATAGATATTTGATATTTGTAATCGTTATCTGGTATCTGATAACTTGTATCTAGTTTTTGTTGTTGGGGGTGTGTCTAGAATGATATGATGATGGTTTTTTTTTTGGATCTAGATCTAGGTGTTGGAAGGATGCAGGCTAGCTTGTAGCAGAGATGGCTCTATTTGATGGGTTTTTTGGGTGGAGAGATTTTGTGATAAGTTTACTTTATCATTTTGGTGTGTTTTGTGTTTCTCTATTCTGTGTTGGGGCCATGTTTCGCTTCTGATGCATGAAAATGCATGAAAACAAAGTTTTATTTTTAAATTGGCCTGCATATAAATTAAATTAAAGAAGGCGAAAACATCATTACATCATTGATCACCAAGTGATCTACAACATGAGGAACCTCCTCCACCCAAATAGAGTTGGGGAAATCAGAAGCATTCATTGCCAGATAGTCAGCAACATAATTCCCTGAACGTCATACAAAAGCAAAATTAAAAAAACTAAAAGCAATAAGTAAAGAACGACAATCACGAACAACAACATCCAAATACGACAATCCAGTTGCCCTCTTCTTACACCACGTGAAGAGCTGGAGACAATCTGTTTCAAAGCACACCGAACGAAATCCAAAGTCCACAGCTAATTGCATCGCCCAACGAAGACAAGAGGCTTCTCCAAGCAATGAAGAGATGACATTAACCGAGTAAAAACAACATCCCCTACAACATCTCCATTTGAATCTCGAGCCACCATACCATAGCCACACACACCATCCTTAATTGATGCATCAACATTAACTTTGATAACTCCTACCTCTGGCCTCCTCTAAGTAGCTGTGCGTGTTGCACCATCCACGAGCTGGTTTTGATGGCCTTCGTCCTTCGGTTTGAGCATGGATGATCGGCGAAGAACCTCTATCGCGTCCAGCCGCCGCCCATTAAAGATTAAGGAGCTTCGAGCCTCCCAAGTCACGTACAAGAGTACCTGTACAACAACAGTAAACTTAGGATCCTCCTCTTGCAAAACTGCGGCCAAGAACTCGTGCATGGAATTGAAATTCTCCATCCGAATTGCCAAATCTGAAGCAAACCAAATCCTCTCCACAGTTGGGCATTCCAGGAACAAATGGTCACTTGTTTCCATCTCGAATTCACAAAAAATACAGCAAGGATCAAGTTGTACCCCGCGTTTAAATAACGCACTTCTCACCGGAAGGAACCCTGGCACAGCTCTCCAAGCCAAATCCTTGCAACGAGGAAGAGCTGGACTTGCCCAAAATTTTCGCCATTGGTTAGCACGCAGAAGCGGCCCATAAGAGGATGATGCCTCCCCATGAAGAACCAAGTCCCTGATAAATTTATAACCTGACTCGCACACATAAACACCATCAGAGGTATCAAACCAATAAAGAGCATCAACATTACCTTGATTGAAAATAGGGATAGACAAGATCTTCTGTACGCTTGAGGGGCTAAAAACCTCCTCTAGTAACTATAAGTTCCAGCGCCCATTGACCATCAAATCTGCCACCTTTTCCAACCTCAGTTCTGTAATCGCCTCATGCCTGTACACCAAAGATGACACATTCGGGAGCCACTTATCTTGAAGCAAATTAATATGGGTACCATCCCCCACCCTCCATCTGAAACCCCCCTCAACCATAGCCCCTGCTTTTAAAATGCTAGACCATGCATAGCTAGGTCTATACCCTTTTTTTGCCTCCAAAATAGAGACCGAAGGGAAATAAACCGCCTTAAAAACCTTCCCCAAAAGTGATTATGGGAACATATAAATTCTCCACCAGTTCTTAGCCACTAGAGCCTCATTGAAAGCTCTTAAATCTCTAACCCCAAGACCTCCATCACACTTATTATTGGAAAGGTTAGCCCATTTCGTCCATTGAAGTCCTTTCCTAGACACATCACCTCCCCAAAAGAAGCGGGCAATCATTCTTTCAATATCTACACATATACCATCAGGCAAAATAAAACATGACATAACATAAGATTGAATAGTCTGGGCAATAGATTTAATAAGAATTTCTCTTCCAGCCCTGGAAAGTGATTTTTCCTTCCAACCTTTCAACTTTTTCCAAACTCGTTCTTTAACAAATTTAAAAATTTGTGTTTTAGACTTACCAATGATAGTGGGTAAAGCCAGATACTTGTCAAAGCTTTCTACTGCCTTTACTCCCAACAGTTGTGTAAGCTCATAAAAACAATTCTCAGGCACATTTCAGCTAACTGAAAGCATTGATTTATCTAAATTCACCACTTGACCTGATGCTTGCTCATAAGTCCGCAAAATGGTTTTCACACATTCTGCTTCTTGAGTATTCACACGGGAAAACACAATACTATCGTCTGCAAACAAAAGATGAGAAATAGTAGGTGCAGAACGAACAATTTTAATACCATGCATAATATAGGACATCACTTGACGCTCAATAAGAGCAGAAAACACTTCACCACAAAGGATGAACAAATAAGGAGACAAAAGATCTCCTTGGCGCAACCCTCTTTCAGGTGCAAAATCAGGTTGGGCAACATAATTGAAAAATTCACAGTTGAGACACAGCTCATAATCAAATTAATCAAACAAATTGGGAAGCCCATTTTTTCCATCACCGACCTTAGGAAAGGCCACTCAATCCTGTCGTAAGCGTTAGACATATCCAATTTCAAAGTCATCATGTCATTCCGGCCATTTATTTTCTTCTTCATATAATTAAAGCTTTCGAAAGCAATTAAAGCATTATCTGTAATTAAGCGCCTCTGAACAAAAGCACTTTGATTATGGCTAATTAAGTCAATCAAAATCAGTTTCAAACAATTTGCAATTGTTTTAGTAATAATTTTGAAAATCACACAACATAAACCAATAGGTCTAAACTGATTCGCATGCACAAATTTTTTAACCTTCGGAATTAAAACCAATAAAGTTATCATAGAAGTTTTATTGAATAACGCTCTAAATTATCTTTCCAACTTTATAAGTTTTATTGAATAATAAAATAGAAGTTTTTGCAAATAAAGTCCAAGTTAAAAAAAATATTTTACCGAGTAATTTTTTAACTTGAGATTTAATTTTTTTTTTAACATCGGAAAGATAAATTTCACCCGTAAGGAATCGAACCTTGGACCTCACCCTATCTAACCTATATGTCCCCCAGCTCCTACCACTTGAGATTTATTTTAAAACAAATAAAACCTTTTGAAAAATGTTATTTTTTTAAAAAATAATATTTTAACTTAAAAACAATTTTAAATTAAGAATAAGCTGGACAAATGTTTTGTTTTTGGTCAAAAGCTGGACAAATGATCGAATAGGAATTTGTATTGGGCCAGTGAGTTCAACCCACGAATCCCATGTATCTCGCGGCCCATGATAGTAGTGTTATTATAAAGGAGAAAAATAAAGCAAAATAAATGGAGATGCGGGGTATCGATCCCCGTACCTCTCGCATGCTAAGCGAGCGCTCTACCATCTGAGCTACATCCCCATGCTTGTTAAATTTATGTTTTCAAATTAGTTAACCGTATTACATAAAAGATCTCAAACTCCCTTTACACAAAAACTAGTTTGCGTTTTTTATTTTCATTTTCATTTCCTTTCTTCTTCTTCTTCTTCTTTTATATCTTTTTAGCTTCAGATCTTTCAATCCAACCCTCTCATTTCTCAGAATCACCTGTGGCTAATGGCTATAGTCTTTTAAGTAGGGTGGTTTGGTACAAATGAAATAAGGATAACGAACAATTAATTATTTCTGTCATAGAAAGCTACTCTTGACAGCTCATCATTTAACTGTGGTAAAGCTGAGATCGATTGAACTGGAAATTGGAATCGAACTATATATTAATTAATGCTCATCAGATGAGGTATATGTCGGTAGTTTAAATCAAGGTGGCAGCAAAGCATTGATGCAATGTGTAACTAGCCGCAATGATATACTATACAATTTGATACAGCTCCTCCTTCTACTATGTAATATTGTAAAATGTTCACTATGAAAGGCCAGGTAGTATACGCCCATAGTAAGAAGGAAAATGTTCCTTAAGCCTCTCTACCTTGGAGAGAGATAGAAATACAACTATGCAAGAGAGAAATAATATGTGTGATATGATTAGAAAATAAGAGAGATAGCTAGTAAAATTAAGTAGAAATGAGATAGTAGAGAAACAGGCGTGAATATAAGTTGTAGTATCTATGAATCAAGCCTTTCAAATTGTGCTAGCCTCTATAACTCTTCCTTCCTCTCTCTTACATTGTGTGCGTGGGTGTTGTGTTCCATTGATATCAGTATATAAACTCTACTGAAATTATGTTTTTGTTGTTTTCATGAGAATATGCAGTGGTTTCCTTTGAGTAGTATTACATTACTTTACGAAAATCCGATCCTTCATAAACTTACAGAAACTGTACAACTGTTTGTACCAGTGATTCCATCTGAACTCAGAGGTGTTACTAAGTTAAACATTTGCCTTTTAACCTCAGTACAACCACTGTTCATGTTCGTAAATAGAGGAATTTTATTTCTATGAGAACAAATTTCTATGGAAAGAGAGGCTTCAAAAGTGAAGGGCTTGGTAAAACCAATGTTTGATCAGTGCACATAAAACATTACATAAACACTAAATAAAATTTTGATTTCTGTATCATTCATTTCTTCTACTTGAATTCTTGTCAGCTATCTTTGTCAGAATCTAATTGCCAATAAGCTATATGACGGTTCTAGCGCTTGAAGCACCTTCAACACTATTGAAGAATCTTGTATTAGCTAATCTTCTTTCCACGAGATCTTTCAACTCAATTTCACCAGGGAACCTGTTCTCCTTCAGCTTGGAAAACACCTATGACGTCCAAAGCAACAAGATGATCATCATGGAGTCATTAAAAGTATTCAAATGTCAAAGGTAAAACACAAGTGCAACGTGCTCTGAAGCTAAATGCTTCAATAGATCCAAATGACTTTATAAGTGGACCTACGGGGGCTGGACAACACAACCCAACACGGCCCAAGATGAAACCACTTTTGGGCTGGATTGCAAGGCCTTGTCATCAAGACTTTCTTGACTCCAAGCCTTGGAGGGTTGGGGACTGTTAAGGTATTAGGCTGACCAAGTCAGTAATACCGCACCGGAATCTTAGCAGGCTAACTAAGTACGCGCTGGCATGAGTCAGCCACCCACAAAGAAAGGCGTCTAGGTCCAATCCCCCTTGCCTCATTATTAAGACCCGGAAATCTCTGGTTCTCATATTAATGTAATCGCTTGATGCCCCCTCCCACCCACCCATTATGTAATTGCTTGATTCTCTTCATTGCACTAATTGTAATCTAGGGAGACCTCAACTATATAAGGGTCTCCTCCTCTATACCTAATAAAATAGGTTCAGTTGCTGAGAAATCCTAAGGCATAGTTGTGTATTTGACCTACTTACTTTGTTCTTAGGGTCTTTTCATGAACAGTATGTTACAGAGTTTCCTCCTAGCAGTTATAGATGTAAAAATCATCATCAATAAGGGACACCAAGCACTAGCTAAGGACTTACCAATTCACCATTGCAATATACTTCAAAAGCACCAGAACTTTGAAGGAAGGATTGAATGAAATTCGCAAAAAGCCAAGTGCTTGCAATGCTTCTAAACTTATTGGCGCGCAAGGAATAGTACCATGGTGGTGGTACAAATCCCAATCTGGGGAATATCTGGTCACCTGCAACTATACTCACAACAATTCCTGTTTGCACCACTGGAATTATTTTGCTGAGAACACGTTTCGGAAGTGGAGGTGGATAGTTAGCCAAAACAACATTAATCCCCGGGAATACAGATTCGAGCATGTTTTTAACTGTTACCGCATTTCCCCTGCATAAAAAACCATACAAATTACACATAATGCATTAAATGCAACTAGAAAAGGCAAAGTGTACTCAAGTTTCTGCAAATTTACTAGTTACCAATAAGGCAATAACATTAACTGAATACTCACTCTGTTTAGGAAAGATTAAGATTTACTAAAACTACATATAACTTTCTGGAGTCTAAAATCAAAACTTTAAACAGGACTAATTGAGGAGTCGACAAATTTACCAAAACATACAATGTCACAAAATAAAAAGGGAGAATCTGAATATACTTCAAAGATGTTAGAAGGAAAACAAAACATATTTTCCATTTATTAATAAAAATAAGTTTTAGATCTAACTCTGCGGCGGAAAACAAAAGGTGATTTCGGCTGCGACATCTTGGTTTTGGAGGTTTCCAAAACCGACTGTGATTTCAGCCGCAACAACCACATTTGTCCACAATTTTCTGCAATAAGAAGGACCGCAAGACAACCGTGATGCGACTGCGACCATTACCACGACCGCAATTTAAAACCTAAAATAGCCCTTCAGTGACTCAAATAGTCTAACCTAACTAAGGTAGATAACTAGAATAGATATTATGACTCTAACAAATAATTAACCCTAACCATTGAAAAATGCATGAGTTTGTTTAAATGAGCAGCCACACAAGTAACTTTTCCATCATCTGATTTAGCTTTTGTTTATATTTCTTCATCAATTGTTCTTCAATAGCAATAACTAGACCCCAGTCCCCAAAATAATAGTAATATTAATCATAAATGATAATAATACATTCATTATTGTTCCAACTAGAACCACATACATTAAATCAGAAGCCCTAAACTTAATTAAAGAATTAGATCAATAATTAAAGTAGCAAGAAATTGGACAAACTTGTAAGAGCAGGAAGTGCAGAAGTCAATGTTGACAGTATTGCCAACCCCAATTGGACCAATCCCACTCTGTTTCTGCATTGATACAAAACATATCACACAACCAGATAAGCAAAATAGAGGGAAAAAGGAAACCAGCATAAGACCCAAAAACAAAATTGAAACTTTTGAAGTGGGTAATTGAAGGATGTGAAAAAACCTGCGCAGGGAAGTCAAGGGGTTTCTGAAGATGCGGTTGAGGCTGAGGAATGGGATGGTGACGGTGGTGATGGGTTGGTTTGGGAGGTGGCGCAGGAGCGAAAAGGTTAAAGACATCGGAGAAGAAGAGGAAGATTGGTAACCCAACGAGAAGAATTTGTGTCCGATCCATTGCAAGAAGAACGAGAGAGAGAGAGAGAGATGAAGAGAGGAGACTCTGCAGAATTTGATATAGGAATAGGAATATAGGATGATGATTGGGGGAAGTATGTGAAAATTTTGAGGAAAAAGGACTAATAATGTCTTTCACAATTTTAGGGTAAATGGTCACTTTGGTCCTCAAAAGTGTCAACCGACTTCACATTCGTCCCTGAATGAATTTTATCCATCCCACGGTCCCTTAAAATGTCAAACGTCCGTCACTTTAGTCCTTCCGTTAAAAAAAATATAATAGACGTTAACAGATTCATTTTTTATATTTTTTTACCAACGTGGAAATGATTTAAATTTAAAAAAAAAGTAACTAAAAAATTGATTAAATAAAAAAACTCAATTAAAAATTAAAAACACAAAATCCTAATCTCCTCTTCTCATCTTCTTCTTACTTTTTTTTTCTTCATCTTCTTCATCAATTCTTCCATCACCATCAAACCCCATCACAACTCAATATTCTCCCTGCTTACAAGGGAGTCCCAATTAACCATACAATCCCTTTGACCTGTAGAACCAAGTCTTCCATGTGATTTTGATGCACCATGGTCCATGGGATGTTGGCCCTCCACCAAATCCATGCCCGCTTCATCCCACCTTGGAAATATATAAAGATAATTTTAACTTGCTCTCAAGTAACTAAATAGACATAGATCTATAAACATGGTAGCATCCTTTAATTGCTTGCTTGATTCACATGGAAGGATTCAACATGAAACAGAAATATCCACACGCAGCAACTTACAATGACCAGAACAGGCGTGGAATCAACAACAACCATCAACACCGCCGCCACACAGTCGTCAAAACCCAAACTTTCAACAACCCATTTCTCAAAACCCAAACTTTCAACAACACATTCTTCAAAACCCCAATTTTCAACAACACATTCCTCAAAACCCCAATTTTTGAGCACCCATTTCTCAAAACCCCAACTTCCAATGACCCAGTTCTCAAAAGCTTTGAGAGGAAGTTCAGTTTCAGGTGATTTGGCCATGCCTCCATCCCCCTTCACCCAGATCGAGCCATCATCCTCTTCACACACTCTGACCTAGGTTCTGTAGTGGTGAGGAAAAAGATTTGATTGAAACTTCAAACCAAAAGAGGAAAACATTGAAGCTTTTCAATGGGTTTGGAAATCTCATTAGGGTAGAAAGAAATGGGTTTCAGTGGGGGTGGGGGATGGACTTTGCAGTGGGGGATTGGGTTGTGATTAAAGGATTGGTGAAGATGATGAAGAAGATGAAGAACGATGGTGATGGCTGGTGGTTAGGATTTTTTGTGTTTTATTTAATTGAACTTTAGTAAATTTGTTATTTTAATTTGATTTAATAATTTTTCAGCTTAAAAAAAAGAAATAGGTAACGTCTGTTAAGTTTTTTTTAACGGAAGGACTAATATGAATGATGTTTCTCACATTCAGGGACCGCGAGATGAATAAAATTCATTCAGGGACGAATGTGAAGTCGGTGGACACTTTCGAGGACCAAAGTGACCATTTACCCCACAATTTTATAAGGGATTACTATGCACTCAGAAATAGTTACACTTTTTTTTACATCGGAAAGATAAATTGCAATCGATTACTGGATGGCTGAACCTCCCCGTACCCAACTCATATGTCCCCCAACTCCTACCACTTGAGTTATCCTACGCGAACAGAATATAGTTACACATTTCAATCACACCTCACAATTTTTTTTAAACTATTTTTAAATTGAAATTTAATTATGATATGAGAAGTTAAAAATCTAATAGGATGATTGTGAAAAACCTTCTTAAACTATAAATGCATAGTAATTAAACTCATTTCTTATGACAAAGGGTAAGTTTGTATTAGAGCTAGGTTGAATGTGAAAGTTCTTTTAAAAAAATGTCATTTTTTTATTAGAATGTTTGTTGTTGTGAATTAAATGTGTATCTAAACACATTTTAGGTATGTTCATGAGTCTTGTTTCATGAACCGTTAAGGATAATATTGGAATTTCATCTAGGTTTTGAAGTTTTGTAAATTTCAACTAGGTCTTTTTCATCACTAACTCCTTCACCACTTTGCTACCATCAACACCACGTTTTACGACCTACTATTCACTTTCGGTGACCCATACACCACAACTTTTTAAACGGAGATAGATGAGGAAGAAAGACGGAGGATGAGAGAGAAATGAACGATAAAGAGAGATAACACAACGAAACCTTGTGGGATTTCTGCCCCCCTTTCTTGATCTATCTCTTTGAACTGATTGATTTCAAACCAGATCATCACTAGGTAGTCGTCTCGTCTCCGTGTAGAAGAAGACTTGTACATGCTCGTAGACCTTGCGCCATGGATCCTTCTAAGCACACCCAGAAACAACAACATTGATTTGTACCCTTCCATTGCTTGAACATGCGCAAATCTTCCATGAAGAACTCATTGGTCAAGATCGGAGAGCTGGACGACGAGTGGGTCAAAAGGGACCTAACCCCAATGATTTGTCCCTTGTTGCTCAATCGAGAGAAGTGCTTTAGGATAGAGTGGATGATAGGTTTTCAATCTTGTCAATATATTAGGGATGAGTTTGAGGACTTACACTTCGTTTGATAGTGAAGAAAGAGATAGAGAAGAGAGTAGAGAAGAGAAAAGATGAGTAGATAAACAGAGGTGATAAATAGAGTAGATTTGTTGATTGTTTGGTATGATAGAGATCAAAGAGGGACGAGAGAAAGAATGAGATGAATAACATAAATTTATTTTTTTTAAAAAAGTGTAATTTTTTAAAAGAGGCCTTGTTGTCCAACAACAGAAAAAAATGTTCCAACTCCCAACGACTTTGAATATAGAGCAGACAAGGATCAAAAAGGAAAAAAAAGTTAACAACATCCACATGCTATCTCTTCGCAAATTGGAAAAATGAGAAAAATGAGTGGGGCCCGTGTTAAATACTTCTCTTTGCAGCAGATGAAGTTACAAAATAAGACTGATTGGCTTATCTCTTTGCAATCTCCCTCTTCTCTATCTCTACATCAAATTGAGTTTTAGTAGGATCTTTGTCTGATTCTAGCAATGTGAAATACACCGTTAACATCATCTTTACACTTGATGAACTCCCACATTAATGCTTTGTTTGGTGGAGGGAGCTTTGAGTGGAGAGAGATAGGAAAGAGAGAGTTAGGGGGAGGATGGGGATGAACATGTGTTTGGGGGTAAATAGTTAAGTTGATCCCTGAATGTGTCGCCCGCCTTCAAGTTAGTCCCTCAACTTCTAAAATGCATCCCGTTGTCCCTGGATGTGGCAAAATGCATTCAAGTTAGTCCCTAACGTTAAAAATCTTAACAGAGGTTAACGGAGAGGCTGACATGTCACGTTTTTTTCCATTTGGAAATTCCACGTAGGAAAGAGATTTGACCGAAAGATTAGATCTTCAATTTAGTCCCTATGGTTGAAAATTTTTCTTTCTCTCCCCATCTTCCTCTTCCTCTCCCTACCCCTATCACCCTCTCTTCCTCCCACCTTCCTCCCCAACCGTCCAACCGTCCAACCACTCCACCACCACCACTCTAAAATCCCAACTCAAAAACCATAAACACATGATTCATGTATTCTCATTTTTTCACACATGCAGCAGCAAATAGAAAAAAGGGAAAAAATGATTTTTTAGGTACAATTCTCTTGGTTGATGTGTTTGGTGAAGGGAGGAGAGTGGGGAGAGAGAAGAGTTTGGGTGGGCCCCACATGCTTTTTCAATTCTTCTCAAAATGAAGAGAGATTGTACCGTGTACCGTCAAGAACTTTTGCTCTCCTTCTCTATGTGTGTACATAGATTTTTGTTTAGTTTTTTTATTTGGATAAAATTGTATTACTACCATTCTCCATTATCTTCGTCTTTTACTTCTCTTTTTTTTTATTATACTAAACAACCTCTAAATCTATTTTATTTTTCACATATTTCTCTCCACTCAACCTCTTTTTTCTTTACTCTCTTCTCTATCTCTCTCTTTTCTATGAAAGAAGCCTAAGAAAAAGAAAGAGAGAAATTTAAAATATGATGAGAAAATAAAAAATAAATAGGAAGAAAAACGATGTTGAATTGATATAAAAAGAAAAAGTAAGTGTGTATGTATTAAAAAGAAAACTACACATGTTACATGTTTGAAGTTTTTTTTTTTTTTTGAAAAGTACATGTTTGAAGTTTACCCGTCAAATTAACAAGTCTCTGTGTTTAACCATAAAAGAAATTAAGCTAGTGGGCCGTTGGCCCTCCCAATTATCAAAAAAAAAAAAGAAATTAAGCTAGTTATCAGCACACATCATCAACCAATGAGCTTCGATTTCCTGTCTATATCAAAAGTGATGGCAAACAAAAGAGGAGGTTCCACTTTTCAAATTACATTCCACCTTGATAGGTCAAATTCAAAGACGCGGGGAGGAGATGAAATTTTATTCCACCTGATAACCCATCATAAATTATTATATCAATTTATTTAATACTATCTCTTATTCAACCAAATATATAAGAGATGGGGTTAATTTTTTTTTTAAAAGTTCCTCTTATTTTTTTAAAAAGTTTCTCTTAAATTTTACACTTAATATTTAACTTCGTTTTCTAGTAAAATTAGTAGCTAAGGGTGAATAGTCAAATTAGTCTTTGACTTTATAAGTGAATTTGATTTTAGCCCCTCCGATGAAAAATGACGCTTAAAGACGGTTATTTATATAATTACTGGAGGGTTTTTACTTCCATTAAGCGTTATTTTTTTTTTATTAAAATGAGTAAAATCAAACTCACTTACAAACTCAGAGACTCTCTTTGCGCAGTCCCCTACCGCTTAATGCGCTGACCGCGGGGCGAGGAATTAATCTCACGACTATCGGCTGTAGGGATATTTTGATCAAGAACAAAAACTCAGAAACTAATTTCATCATTCACCCATTTAAATTAGGGTTGTTTAACTTTGACCTTTGAGGTTAGTTACACATCTCATCAATTGATCAAAGTAAACAAGAGATTCTTTCTTTCTCACCGACTAACTTGGCCAAGTCGTGCTCGTGCGCACACCCTTTTGTTTATTTAATAGAACTCCAAGGTCACAACATGAACCATTAGAGATAGAGAGAGACCCTTATCTTCTCCCTTCAATTCATTCAATCCCCTTTGGCTACCCTTTTGTTAAACCTGAGATTTTCTCTCAGATTTTTGAAGTAGGTAGTGGGGGAAGGGAGAAGAAGAAGAAGAAGAAGGAGGGTTTGAGTGGCAGAGAAACCAGAGAGAAAAAAACAACAACAGACCCAACACAAACAAACGTGAGGCTGTTGTTGAAACACACCACAAGTACCCTTTTCTCTCTCTCTCTCTCTCTCTCTCTCTCTCTCTCTCTCTATCTATCCTGTTTTCTCAAAACTTTACCATTCTATCCTCCGAGTGACCAGGAACACTACTAGGAACCAATCAACCAACCAATCCAATTCCAACCCTTGTGGCCTAAAGCTTCCTTCAATGGCGGCAACATGGGTTTTATCAGAATGTGGCTTGAGGCCACTTCCTCCAACTTTTCCACGACCCAGAACAGGAGCCATAGTTTCAAGCCAAAAACCTTCAAGCTTGAGATTTTTGAGCACAAACAAGGGTAACCCAGATCTGGGTTTTCAACCAAGAGGGGCCATAACATGTTGTGGCGGTTTTAGGAAGAGAAGGTGGGAATTGAAAGTGAGTGCTCCTGTGAGAGTTGACACAAGTGAGGAAGAGGTTAATGGGGTTAGTGGGAAGGAGGAACTGCCACAATTTGACCCTGGTGCACCGCCACCATTCTCATTGGCTGATGTTAGAGCAGCCATTCCTAAACACTGTTGGGTGAAGGACCCGTGGAAGTCCATGAGCTATGTAGTGAGGGATGTTGTTGTTGTTTTGGGGCTAGCTGCTGTTGCTGCTTCTCTCAACAACTGGTTGGTTTGGCCTCTCTATTGGGCTGCTCAAGGAACCATGTTCTGGGCTCTCTTTGTTCTTGGTCATGATTGGTAATGTTCACAGCCAAATTTTCATCTTCAATTTTGTTTTTGTTTTTCTCCTCTAATTCAGATTAATAGCATGCTTGGATTAAGTTTTTTTTTTCCCTTAGTAGAATCAATTCTGACACTAAGCTGCTACACAGAATTGATTTTAGGATTAGAATCAATTGTGGAAGGATTTCCAAGCATGCACTTAGATTCTACTGTAATTATTAATATTTGGCTTTTTTGGGGTGGTGAAGTTGGATTCCAAATGTTTGTTTTGAATGTTTCAGTGGTCATGGAAGCTTTTCAAACAATCCCAAGCTGAACAGTGTAGTTGGCCATTTGCTGCATTCTTCAATCCTAGTACCTTATCATGGATGGTATGCTCTTGCAGGAAAAGCTATTCTTCTATTCTAGTCCTCTTTTTGTCTTGTGTGTTTTGCTTATCCTAATCTGCATTATTTATACTTTCTAGTCTATGCTTTGAAACTGATTAGTTTCTTGAATTGTACAGGAGAATCAGTCATAGAACACATCATCAGAACCATGGCCATGTTGAAAATGATGAATCTTGGCACCCGGTAAGTTGATATTAACTGTTCTGCTTTTTAAGGGAATCTGTTTTGTCCTGACTTCATTTTTTACCCTATTAATCCAGTTTTCTAATATAAGAAGTTTTATGTCAATCTTGCAGTTGCCTGAGAGAATCTTTAAGAGCCTGGACAAAGCAACGCGTGTTCTAAGATTTACACCACCTTTCCCAATGCTTGCATATCCTATATACCTTGTAAGTTGTAGTGCCTCACAGTTTTACCAGAATTTGAACATTTATTGATGCTAGTTATGGTGAGGAAATTCACATCTGTTCTGGTGACCTTTGAATTCAGTGGAAAAGAAGTCCTGGGAAGTCCGGTTCTCACTATGATCCAAACAGCGACTTGTTCGTACCCAGTGAAAGAAAAGATATTATCACTTCAACAACTTGCTGGGTAGCTATGGCGGCTTTGCTTGTGGGTTTAGGATTTGTAATGGGTCCAGTTCAATTGCTTAAACTTTATGGCATTCCCTATGTGGTAAATTCCTTTACTCTTTCTAAAATATCAATTATAGCATGTTTGGATCAATTTACTTTTTCGCAGAATCAATTCTGGCAACTAGTAGTTACTCACAGAACTCCTCTCCAAAATTGATTTTGACTTCAGTATCAATTGTATACGAATTTTCCAAACATGTACTTAGACGCTGAATAATAATGCTCCTTTTGAGTCAAAATGAAGTCCTAATTTGATATTACGTTGAATTGCAGCTGTTTGTTATGTGGTTGGATTTGGTGACTTACTTGCATCATCATGGCCATGAAGACAAATTACCATGGTATCGTGGAAAGGTAACCCTTTCTTTCTCTTTTCCTGGAAAATGTTTTGTTCAACTTGGTCTTTCCACTTGAAGAAATTTAGAAACAATTGAAGTTAACAAGAATTTCATTTTCTTCAACAAGTTTCTTTTTTGCTTATGGGGGACTTGTAGCATGTTTGGATCAACTTCTTTTTCCTCGGAAACAATTTGGACATCCAGAAGCTACTCACCGAAGCTTCTTCCTAAAGTTGATTTTGCCTTTAAAATCAATTGTTGAAAGGATTTCCAAACATGCTATTGGATGTTTTCAAAATCCTCTCTTCCTTCAGAGCTTTATCTTTTCATTATGTTGGACAGGAATGGAGCTACCTTAGGGGTGGGCTTACAACTATTGATCGTGACTATGGATTGATTAACAACATCCACCATGACATTGGAACCCATGTCATCCATCATCTCTTTCCTCAAATCCCACACTATAACTTAATAGAAGCGGTGAGTCTCCCTATACTTGACTACTGCATTGATGAATAGAAGAATTTCAGAAGATATAAATAAGATCTGCAGGACAAAAGGACACAAAGATGTCAATAAAGTGCTCAAGAGTGAAGATCAAATTTTCCTATCAAATTTCGACTCACGAATTTAGTGAAACGCTTTCACTAAATTTGTGAGCCAATAATAGGTGAACTCAATCTCCAAGAATCCAGGTGATTTAGTTCACCCGAAATTCAATAGGAAACTTTGGTCTGAAGGGTTATATTGACATCTTGAGTATTTTTGTCTGACACACCTTATATCTTCTGTTCTATATGGTACTGTGTAAGAGCCTGATTGGATACAGATTTTTTGGAGCTAATTTACCAAAAAAGCACTAGATAAACTCAATAAGTGCTCCATGATTTGCATCAGAACGGGTTCTAAGTGTTTTTTTTTGGATTGCATAAATTTTAATTTGCCTTTGTTCCACATGTAGACTGAGGCAGCTAAGCCAGTTCTTGGCAAATATTACCGGGAGCCAAAGAAATCAAGTCCTATTCCATTCCACCTCATTGGAGATTTGCTAAGAAGCCTGAAGAAAGACCATTTTGTCAGCGACACTGGGGATGTTGTGTACTACCAAACAGACCCTAAGCTTGCTGGGTCTTCCACATCAAAGTAAATTTTTTATTTTTTCCCCCTCTTGAAGACAAGAGAGGCCACAGAACTGTCTTGCATATGACACAATTACTTTGAGCATTGTGTCTGAGCTTTTACTGTGTGCTCTGACAAATTCGATTGTAACTGCTTGCAAGTGAAGCATGAGCAGGGTATATTTAGTGTGTTCAGTGAAGCATGAGCATGGTATATGTAGTGTGTTCTTCAATGAAAGAGCAAATAATCTGTAAATTGTTTTATTTTTGATGAAGGAAGTGATTGATATCTTCATCAGATCATGTTTATTGCTCAAACTAAAAGCACCAAAATTGAATGATAATTGAATAGAATTGAAGCAGCTGTTGTCATTTTCTTTTGCTCATCATTTCATGTCTTTTTCATCCTTTGTCAGTGCATTGATATTTCACTAAGATGTTGTGTCACATATTAGACTAGCCATCCTGTCATGCACTTAGTATTAGTACCTTTCAGAAGGCGGCCCAACAAAGCACCTCGTTTTCAATACCTAGCATCCATTTTTCATGTTTCTATGTTTTCATATTAACAATTCACTACCTTGAATCTTCACTCAAAGAATAATTGGTTCTTGACATGGTTTAAAGTGCATTGTTTCAGATAAAAAATAATAAATTTTAAGAGATTAGTTTTTTAGAGATTTTTAAGAAAAACATAAACTGATTTGCGTTTGATTACACTAATTAAAATAATTTTTCTTTTTTCTAATAAGTAAAGCACAATAGTTTTTTCAAATAATATGATTTCAGCTTTTTAAAAGCCGGTACAAATATCTTAAAACTTAAAAAAAATGGCTTTTAATTACAAAGTGATCTTAAAAAAAACTAAAACAAATGAGTTAAAAAACAGTTGAATTTCACCCTAAGATGAATATGTACAATCTCCACTCCGTGCATGTTTGCATACACAATAAAATTTATCGTGAGGTAAATTTGGTGGACATAAGTAAGTTCACTAAGTAACTTCACTGATAAGTTTGGCAAAAATACTCACCATTGCGATTCTCCGTGCCTATCAAGTTGATTCACGTCGTTTTGATGATGGCCTCGAACAAGTCGCTACATTTTTATCACGTTTCATTCTTTTTCTCTGTTTGATATTTCTGACATCTTTTATTTCTGATAATGGATCTCTTTAATGTGTAAAGATTAGTACTGGGATCGTGTAAGAACTATGAAATGAAATTCACTTGTAGTGAAAAGTGTCTTCGAAAATGATTTCTTAACTTCACTGATAAGTTATCATTAATAATGTGACTTCAGCTGTTAGCCACTAAATTTGTATTGGATTTCATTTGATTGCTTGTGCCATAAGAGCAACTCCAACGCTGGTTTCTTAGCCCAGCTGGAGTTGCTAAGGAACCAAGTTAGAGTTTCTTATGCATTGGAGCTTGGTTTCTTAATGGTTTCTTAATTCATGAACAGTGCCCACGGTTCCTTCCGTAAGGAACTTTGCTTTTTGGTTTCTTAATTAAAATACAATATTTTCTCTCACATATTCACCAACAGCTTTCAGAGGGAAATTAACAGAAAGGATGAAATTGAAGAATTAAGGTTCAAATTCAACAGAGACATACACACAAAGCATCAAGACAAAAAATTTATTGAAAAAAAATCAAACTTTACATTCAAAAAACAAATAAAAAAAATTTGCAGTTCTCCAATTCAGTTGTGGAAGCTCCGATCTTAAAGGAAGCTATTTGCATGTGTGAAAAGGAAGCTCCTTTGCAAGCTTCAAGGCTTTGAGCATATGAAACAGGGGTTGTTGGGGGCGTACCGTGGCTGTATGGTGGCGGTAGTGGTTGTTTGGTGGCGGTGGTGACTGTAAGGTGGCGGTGGTGGTTGTTTGGTGACTGGTTTGGGCTCTAGAGGCGTGAAACACCAGAGAAAGGGAGAAGAAGTGAGGGAGAGAGGCAGAGGAAGAAGCTTCTGGATGCAGGTGAGGGAGAAGAGAGGAAGAAGAAGAGAGAAGAGGGAGGAGTGATGCGGCTAGGGTTTGATGAATGGGGAGAGAGAAAAAGTTGAATATATAGGTGGTGATCGGCTGAACAGGTCATCCAACCGTTAATGACCAGTCTAGACCGGTTATGACTTGGTTTGGACTTGGTTTGACCGGCCTGACCGGTTTTTTCTCTTTGGACTTTTTTTTGAAATCATCTTTGAATTACTTTGATAAGCCCAAACTTTTTTTGAACTTTCAGCCCAAACATTAATATTCAATTATAGTATTAAGGAAATTAAAAGAAAATAATTAAATTTAATTATATTATTGATTTAATATTAAATTTTAAATCTAAATTGAATGAAAATAAATATTATAAATTAATGTTGTATGGTGGGACACAATGGGACCCTTGAAACAGTAATTTAAGAAACCATTGGTTGGAGCAAAATCTGCTTTAGTTCCTTAAAAGTTTCTTAAGTCTGATGTGTCAATATGGGCCCACAAGAATAATGTAAAATAGTGCTAAATAGTGTGTAAGAAACCAGATAAGAAACTTGAGCATTGGAGTTGCTCTAATAGTAAAGTATGGTTAATAATTGCCACCCCTCCCATGTGCTTGCTAACAGTAGTGATATACTGGCGTCTGGCGTGTAGGTATCCATGCCAAAGATCCAAAGACTAGTTGCATGTATTTGGACCACTCATATCATAGCCCCTATCTTATGATTCATGGCCAACTGGGAGCAGATAGGATTATAGGAAAGAAAGTACCACACATTTTATGTAAGCAAAAAATTGATTACATTTTGTTGTTGTCAAAAGATAGAAGCTTAAACAATGAATGAATGAATGGTGGGCCGATAAAAAATCCCAAATATGGTAAAGATAAGTTTTGCTTATATTATTACTATTTTCTTTTAATAAATTGGGGCATATAAAACAGTTTTATATTAGCCATAGAAAGCTACTATTATATTTCCCCTTTTTTGCATTCTGCCGATTGATACAGAAAGGAGGAGTGAAAGTAAATATAGTATTTCGAAATTCAAACGAATGTAAGTTGATATATAACATTATAAACAAACTACTAAAATTTCATTGGAATTTTTTTAGGAGGATTAGTTTTTCTCAAAAAATTAATCACAACCAAGCATGGGGTGAATTTACCTATTTGGGTTTTTGTAACAAGAATAATAATAAACTCGCGAGTTCAAGTAATTTGAGTTATTTTTTAAGAAAATAATAACAATTTGAGTCATTCAATTACGATTAGATAAAAAATAATACCTCTGTGGTCAGGGACATCACTACCGTTTCTCGAGCCAGATTAGTCACGTGGGCCCCCGTCTCCCGTGGAGACTGGTGGCCAAAGGATAAAAAAAAAATTACGATTCGATCATTTCAAAAAAAAATTACGATTAGATGATCTAGTTATGGTATCAAGAGCATTCACAATAAGCAAAGTGATCCCAGGTCTTTTGGAGACATTACTTGTCTCAATCCCAAAAGTGGATAGTCGTGCTCATTTTAAGGAGTTAAAGCCAATTAGTTTGTGTAACGTAGCATACATGATCTTTACAAAGGTATTTGTCAGCAGGTTTCAACCCTCGTCACTGATCTAGAGAGAGGAGCAAAGGATAAATTATTATGGCTCAGGAGGTCATGCCACTCGCATAAAAGAGTGATGGTTTCATGACACTGAAGATTGACTTGGAGAAGGCATGTGAATGAGTTAGCTAAGACTTTCTTCGTGCTACTTTACATGATTTCGGGTTCTCTCCCTCTGTTGTGAATCCTATTACTTGAGGAGTGCAGACGATTAGTATTTTTATGCTCTAGTGTTAGAATATAACCTAATATTCTAGTATATTCTCTAGAATAGCTCTAAACTTCCTTTGTTTACTCCACAACAAGGACTTAGACATGGTAACCTTCTTTCACATTATCTATTTTTCGTTTGTATGAAGAGACTTGTTATTCAGATTTAGAGGAATAAAGCGATGTTCTGTCTTCAGTTGCCTGCTCTTTTTCCCTTGAGCAGGGAATATTCCTGTAGTACCGATCAACCTTTCTGTGCCCAACTCTGTTTTTAACTCGAAAACCGAAAGATTGTACGACTTTGGTATGATGTCCTTCCAACGTGGATTCACGCTATGTCCAAACATCACATGCCAGCAGATGTGGTCACCATCATAGGTACTCAAGATATTGTGTCTGGAGCCTAACCGCCGCACCGAAAATTCGGGGGGGCGGGACACTGCGAGGTGGGTAGTTTATCTGGGGCGGATGCCTCCTAAAGAGTAACGGAGGTGTGCGCAGAGATGGAATTGGCGCGCGGGAGCGATCTTTGAAAGGTTCGCTAATCCTCGTCGCTGGGAGAGGTTGAAAGTCTTCGTAGCGCTGCTGGTTTAGTTCCCCACTCGGATTGTCGGGGGAGGGGAATTGCACATTTCCGGGGGCCGGCCGCTGCAGAGCGGCGCCCTCGCCTGGCGCCATTCCTTTCCCTTGCTGGCTGGATGACTACTATGGACAAAGATGACCAGCTTGGGCTTAAGGTAGTGAAGTGAGCCATTAGCTCCTTATTGATGAGGGATGGTGGCATCTTGTACGAATAACTAGGGAAGACATTAGCATCTCTAATCTTGTCCGTGCATATAATGTTCTTTTCTCTTGTTAAGCTTCAAAGGAGCAGATAAGTTTGGTTTTGCCAAACTTTGAATGACTTATATATACTTCTGATACTTTGTTATTGTGTTGTATTCGGGTTTGAGCACCCTTTGTGTTTATTAATAATATATCTTTGTCTAAAAAAAATATGATACTTTTGGTATGAAGGTGAATTTTGAGAAGTTCATATTTTTTTTTTTTTATGAAAATATTGATAGCAATAGGAAAGAAGATCTCTTTGGCATTTCCAGGATGTGCCGTTTTAGTAATCTTTGGAAGTACCTTGACTTGCCTTTGCTTAAAAGTAGAGTGACCAGGGAGCACTTTGTTTCAATCATTGTTGAAATAAACACTCGGGTAGCTTCTTGGAAGAATAAACTTTTAAATAAGGTGGGAAGGTTTTGTCTTGCACTCTTGCTAAGGCGGGAAGGAAATTGTATTTGCGCCAAGGGAGGCATAGATCGTAGTTGGAACTTGGTTGCTTGGGGAGACAATATGCACCCTAAGGAACAAGGAGGACTCGGACTTCGAGGAGTCCATTATAACAATGAAGCGTTGCTAGGGAAACCGGTTGATAGCTTGCTCCATGACAATTGGGTTTTCAGCTCTCTTAGAAATATTTGGGAAATGAAACTGTGTTTGTTGCTTCTTACAAGCTTCGTGATTATTACATCTAGAAGGGTATCATGGAAGTGAAGCAGACCATTGAGGATGGCCATGGTTTCTGGTTGGGAAAACAGGTTTATTCCTTTATGTATATGGATTGTCTAGGTCCAGGAAGACTTTGTGATCGTGTTCCTTTCGTACATATCTTAGACACAAATATTCATGTGGCTAACATATGGTTTGGCGGGCCGGGAAATGGGATTTCTCTCATCTCCACATTGTGCTGGCATCTTAGAAGCAGGTAAAAATTTAGAGAGTCCTAGTTCCCTCATGTGAAATAGGGCGACAATTTTCTCCTTTGGAAAGTGCGTTCATATGACAACTACTCTATGGAATCTACTTATAAACAACTTACAATGACAACATGCCTTTCCCGGATGTGGAGATTGATGTGACAATCTTTGTGGCATCTATATATTATAGAAGATTTTGCTGCATCATTAGTGTGGATGAGGTCTGCAGTCACTACTGCGAATATGATGAAGATCAAGATCATTTGCTTTGCCGCCACCAGCTTTCCAAATGCACTTGGAGCCATTTTCAAGCGTTGCTACTTGCTATTCCTGAGCATATTTCCTTTTCTAACGAGTTCAATTGTCTTTTTTTATCCAGCGTATATAAGTATCATGTTATAATTGTTTCTATTTTGCGATGGATATGAAAATAGAAGAATGATAAGATTTTCGAGGATCATGCTTGGCCTGTCAATTTTGTTCTTCGTCAAATTACAGCCACAATGCGAGAATTTAGTAGATGGGGGAGGTTGACATTCGCTCGGGCCCTTCTGGCGAGTTCGCCTCAAGGGAGCGTGAAGTTGAATGTGGATGGTAGTTGGATTTAGAGTTTGCGAAAAATGAGAGTCGGAGATGTTCTTCGAGATCACAATGGGCGTCGAGTATCTGTTTTTCTTTCCTACAACGGAAATTACGACAACACTCTTCATGCAGAGCTACTAGCTATGGAGGAGGGGTTAAGGCATGTATGGGACTTGGGGTATAAAGAGGTTTTATGTGAAACTGATTGTGCGAAAGCTATGGTTCTTATTACGAGCTCTATTGATGTAGAGAGTCACTTGCTTAGAGATTTAATTCTTAAAGTTAGAGGCGTACATGATTATAACTGGAATATTTCATTTGCCTATATTCATAGGGAGCTTAACATGGTTGTGTTAATTGCGTATGAGTTGATGTGGAATCAGGATAGGATCAATATCCGACAGTCAGGTACAAGCAAGTAAGATAAGAAGGTAAAAGCCTGACTCCGTTCCTGAAGAAGGAATGGCGGGGCGAAATAGCTACCTGGAATCCCGTTACAATTGTGCAAAGAATATGAAGGAAACTGGTAACCAAGGGGGAGCTCCCTCGGAGCGAGACCTGTCCCTTCTCTAAACCTCTATCTTATAGGGGCCTTTCTCTTCTTTTCTTGTTTAAGCTGGTACCGCCTACTACAAGAAATCTACTTACGGTTTTGTTCCTATGAGATAGGGGCATTCCTTAAGGGTTGAAAGACGTATTTGTCAGGAGTCATGAAAACACATAGGCCCCTTCCCCTCTCTTTTAGATGAATGGGGTGGTTTATAACGTCTTTTCCTATCTGACTTCCATACAAGGAATTTCGACTTAGAATAACAATGACACCTTATTCGCTCTGCTGCAACGAACGAAATGTAGAGATAACTCTCTTTTATGTGTTTGGAGGTTTTCCTCCTCCTTTGATCACCTAAATCATTTTGATTGATTCAAACTTGTGTAAGAAACTCACATGTTTTCAAATCCGAAATATGGTTAATCATCTAATAAGCCTAATGTATAGGAATGCAATTAGGATTTGTTAGTCATAGAAAACCTAAATTTTGAGTTCATATGCTTAAGATTGGTTTGTATTGGAATCACTGGAATTCAAGAAAAACCCTTGCTCTTGTACTTTTGCTTCTTTCTTATTAACCAAAATACGATGACTCAGTTAACCAAAAATGATTCAGATGTTCAGAACAATTTTGATTTCTAATTTTCTTAAAGTAATAATATAAATGTATTTATGTGCCAATTATCCAACACCTTAATTTTTTAGGATAATTAATTCTTGATATGGTATCCGAGTTTCTAAGATTAAATGGTTTAAGCTAGATCCTGTCGCTCTGGTTCTTCAAATAAAAAGTTGGATTTCAGCACATGGTCATTTCCATGCTTCAAGCCCAAACAAGCTCTTCTGTGAGGAGAACGTGTTAGAAATAATAATATAAAATCATTCATGTGATCCTTACACAACAGCTTAAACTTTTGAGATAATTGATTCTTCAAAACTGTTTTTAGAAAATTTGTGATAAAATCTTTTTGGTGTAGTATATTAAAATCTTCAATTGAACATGTTTTTATCTTTTTTGCATCATCCTTGTTGTTTAGATTCAATCAGCCATTTTCATCTTTCAGCTCCATAAACTTTTCTTTTCTCAAGTCTGATTGAGCTAGTCAAAATGTAGAATGAGATATTTATTGTTCGAGCCCATGGATGTTTCTGAATTCTATACTCGTTAAGAATTCTAGCAATTTCTTGTAAGGTTTTGTTATTCCTTTAATTTCACAATCCCATTTTGTTAAGATGTTTTGGACCTGGAGAAGTTATATGATTTGTCATTCTCATCAACGTAGGCTTGGAGTGATAAAGAGTTTCTAAATTCTTCACCATAATCACTCCCTATAAAGCAAATGTTAGAACTTTTTTCATTTTGAACTTTCTTGAAGAAAATCTTAAAAGCGCATCATATGAATCATCTTTGTTGGTAAAGAGTAGTACGTACCTATGTGAACCTAGAGTAGAGTAGTTATCCATTATCACAAATCTATAGTGGACACTATTTAGGATGAAAACTGAATTTGGTTTGTTTTCCTTTAAAACAAGCTTCACACACTTTATGCTTTTGGAAGCTATTTTTGGGTAAATCATTGAAGTGATTGATGAACAAGGTTCGATGAACAAATATCCATAATGCAACAGAAACAATAAATTCTTAGGTACATGAATTTGTTTGGGTCCTTTGAGATTAGTTGGATTTCTCTTGGAACCTTGCTCTTGTAAAAACAGTATGATGTCTTAATTATTATCTAGTTTATTACAACTATATCAATTTTCCTTAACCTTTTGAACTATAACAAACAAATTCTTATACAACTTTGCCATTGACAAACTTTCTCAGGTCATTTGTCTTCTCATCAACTTTCACTTTCAATAAGACATATTCATTGTGAAGTTCATACATTTTCTTTTCATTTTGAAGATCAGAAAGTTTGTAAACCATTCTCAAGTTTGAACGAGTTTCTGAGTTGGCACTTCAAAAGCTTTCCCTCTTTGAAGCTTAAAGTTACCCAAACAAGTTTAATTGAGCTTGATGAAGAAAATGCTTTGTCTGATATGACATGTCCTTTAATTTTTTTTTCAATATTTTTTTTACATAAAAGTAAACTAAATTTTTTAATAATTAAAGGAATTGTCTAATGACTCTAAAAAACTTGGGTTAAATAATCATCTTAGTCCTAGGTAGATCAATAATATTTGAGATAAGTGAGCTAGATATTCCACTTATCTTAAATATCATTGATCCACCTAAGACTAAGATAATTTAACCAAAGTTTTTTCTTAATTTGCTAATTTAGATAATCTCATAACTAAAATGTTTTAATTAGCCCATGAAAGACGGGGTTGAAGATCTTAAGTAAGAATTAACAATTAGTTTAAAAGAAATATCTTTCTTTAGAATAAAATTACGCATGACAGATTTGAACAAAATTGAAAGGCTGATTTTGAGAATAATGCCAAAATATTTTATATACCATCTCATTAGTAGACTGGGGCTACTAAAGTGAAATGCATAGAAACATTTGTGAGAACATGATGCTAGGTTTGACACAATTGATGCTCCATTTGGGAGAATATCCAAAAAGTTTATAGAACAGCTCAGTGGAATTCAGAGCTTGTGCATGATGTTTAAAGACAATTAAAAAGACAATAAATTGTGATGTACAATTGTACATAACACATTAGAAACTACCATGAAAATTATTTACTAGGAAGTGAAAAGGGACTCACCCATTAAGGTTGAAACATTAATATGCTATTCTATAATCTCCAAGGAAGCATATCCAATTATTCTTACCATGAACATGTAAGGCCAAAATGGATCTCTTGTCCTTTATTCCCTAGTTGTTTCAATGATTTTTCTTCAGATTTCACAGGCTCATTTTGAGATGGATTAAATGTCTGTAAAACTCATTTCATCCTCTATTTTGTCTATGAATAACATATTTTTATCAGTTTTTTCTTTCATTAGAATCAATTTAGAAATTCAGAAGCTATACACATAAATTTCTCTTTAAAATTGATTCAAACTTCAAAATCAATTTTAGAAGAGATTCCAAACCTACACCGAGCATAAAATTAGATATGAATATTTTTTTTATGCACAGAGCATTTGCAAAGGTATGACAATGCCATTCATGAGGTGATGAGGTCATAATTATCTTTTGATAATAATAGAAATGCTGATTTAGATGCATTACATATGCAAACTAGTCTTAGCTAGTTTCTTGAGAAGCAGGTGAATTTTAAAGATCTGAGCCACGTGCATGCTTCTGATTTAATTATTTAAGATTGGAGAAATGGTTTCAGTTTCACAAATGAAGGACCTGCATGAAAAGTGTTGTTAAACAAAAAAATGGGCATGCATTTACAACATTCTCACAGCTCTGGTGTCTGCACATTTTTAATTGCAATGAATGAGCTTTTTAGGGTTCCAAATCATAGGCCCCATCATACTATTAAAAAACCAGCACGAGTTGGGTCCCCCCAAGCCTACATAGGAGTCAAATAAGTCGGTGAAGTTCTTACAAAGGAATAGTATTAGTTATAGAATGGTGGACCACATTGACATTGTTATCTCCGACCTCAAAAGTCAGCAACTTCGGCAGCACTTTGTTTCAAAATGGCATAACAACATTGACACCTTTCACCCTCAAAGGACTTGGACTCACTCAAACCACAACCAGAAGAAGAGAACTAAATGAAATGATCATACTTCTCTTTTGTATTTCCTTTTATTTTAACTTAATTACACTATTGCACCCTAAAATTTCACAATTGCGTGTTTTTAATCAATCATACCTTGAGAAAAAGTCAGAAACTGAGAACTACGCTGGATGGATTTTGTAAACAGATTGGACGGTTGACAAGTGTTTTCGTGCATTTTTATCACAATTTTAATGTTGAAAGTGAAAATTGTCATAAATTCTCATTAGTATTGAAAAAAAATTATGATCTACATCAACTTTTTTTGTTAATTATTGGATGATAAGTTAACAACATATAGACCAATTTTATTCAATTTTAAGAGTAAGTGGTCTTAATTTGAGCCGTCAAAATTATAGGGACTAAAATCACATATTTAAAATACTATAGGACCAAGAGTGTAACATTTAATATTACTATTCAAGTTACTTTTTCATAACATATTAACCTTTTATTAGAAGATGATAATGGAAGGCAAACAAGAGAATTGATTTTAATAAGTACAAATTCTTCCCAAAATAAAAAGTACAAATTTCTTTGGAAGCACACATAGATATGAGTCACGAAGATAATAAACTAAACTATAAGGTATGTGTAACGACTGCTCACCTTGTCTATTAATTATGAGATTGATGGTTTAATCATTGCTTAAAGAATTGAGCATATTTCATGATCACACATTTATTATTTACCGCCAACACTCGCGTTGAGAGAATTAGTTATTACCCTTTTCTAAATAAAAAATAATGAACCAAAAAGGTCAATGTTTTTTTGTCAAATAATGTACCCTTTCGTACACCCTATATTTGCAAATAGCATCCGTCTAGTGTGAACTCAATGACAAGTTCTTACTGTCACCCACCCCCTATATTCTAAACTCATTGATAATGACACCCTTTACATTCCACACCTTTTCTACCTCTCCCTTTCATTCTCTGTTTTTCAACCATCACAGTGACCATTGTGTTTCCTACATTGCAAGTTCCACTTCTTTTCAGTGTCAGTTTCAATTGCAGCCTCATCATCATGGCTAAACCAGAAAATTCAAAATCTGGGTGCTTCTCTGGTTTTCTTCGAGTGCTTCTTTGTGCTGGAAGTGAAACTAGTCCTCCAGTGTATCCATCAGAACATGCTGATGAACCAGAAGTAGAGCATCAAACCAAAGATAGGAAACCTGTTCATGCTGCAACTACCCCTGGAGTGGTGGCAAGGTTGATGGGGTTGGATTCACTTCCAAGCACCAAATGGGTAGTGAAAGGAGCCACCCCAGATTTAGTTCCACGAAGCAGGTCAGTAAATTTTGTTGATTACTTGCTGGAGTTTGATCCAAACCATCTCAACAACCATCGCCGTGTGAAAACCTCATCATCATTCCGAGAAGTTCCTGCATTGGTTCAGAGACAACAAAAATGTGATATTTTTGTGCTTGAGAGTGATTACAATGCGAGTAAAGTTCAAGAAGAACGATATAATCAAGTGGAATCAAGGGAAGAGACAGGGGAGTTGAAACAGAGGAGGAAACAGGGGAAAAAACAGGGGAGTAAACAGGGGAGTAAGAGCAAGATCAAAGAAACTGCTGTGAGAGAGAGGGTGAGTGTGAAGAAGGAGAGGAATAATCAAGGGAAGAGCAAGAAAATTTCCAAATTGAAGAATGAACCGAGAAGGGTTCCTTCTTCCAAGCAAAGCTCAAAGGTTCGAAATCACAATGAAGCTAGAGATTTTTCTCATGTTTCCTCTAGCTCCAAGAGCTGTTCTTGTAGATTCAATGGTGATTGTTCAAGCTCAGGTTCTACTTCTAGCTCTTTGTTGCTGAAGAGGAACAATAAAGGGTATGTGGAACCAAAAATCAGAAACAACATGAGAAATCAGCAGTCACCAAAGAAGGTAGAAGCAGAACACAGCTCAGAAAATCTGAGTCCTGTTTCAGTTCTTGATATCAATGACTACCCTTTCCTCTATGGAGCTGAATTTCTAGGTTTGTTCACTCAACCTCTTATGTTTATTTTCATTGTTAAATTCTTAAAACTTGTTAGCAATGGTTGAGTTTTTAGTGCAATGTTGATTTTGGTTTTCCAGTTTTACTGATTTGTTATCAAACAATCCTCTGCTAATTTATGAAGGAAAAAGTCCCAAACCTTAAGAGTGTGTTTGGGTTCTGGTTGGAAACATTAGAATCAATTTTCTAAAATTAACTCAGTATGAAAATACTGATGTTTCTGAGTCATTTTGGAGAATTAATTTAATATACAAAATCAATTAAGGTAGAACCTAAAGTAGCTTTTGCCTCGAACATGATCAATCATGAGATTTTACAACTGACTTTCTCAACTTCAATAAAAATCAGTTTTATTTATTTATTTATAAATGTATCATATATAAATTCCCCTACTTTCAACTTACTCTTACTAAAATCGATTATGCATTCTTCACATCCTGTCTCACAATTTCAACTTATCTTGAGCTTCACTTTAATTAAATACATGCTTATTTGCTGCAGATGGCACAAGCACCATAGCTTCTTCAAAGCCAAAGTGGAAATCTTCATTATTGTTGCCACTGTTCCTGGAAGATGGAGTTGAAGAGAGAAAGAACAATGATAAATGTTTAGCCTACACAGATTCCAACAGCGAAGCAGAGTATTTCTCAGAATTGATGATGAAGGTTTGCACTTTGGTAGAAAAGGATATTAGGGAGTCAGATTGCACATTGAAGACAGAAAACTTTGAGGCAATATGTTTGGAGTTTGAGCACAAAATTTTCGACCATTTATTATACGAGGTGGTCAATGAAATTGTGGAACTTTCTTGTTGAGAATTTTGTGATCTTGGTCTGTAAAGTTTAAATAGACAGAGGTAATATTTTCTGCATGATGAACATAACTAAACTTCCGGAGGGGCATGAAGCGTCCCATTTTACTAGACTTAGAATAAGAAACTAAAAAATAATGTTTAGGATTTTGTCATCTTGATCTAGTTTTTCATTGTCATATTCAGTTAGCAAAGTAAGTAGTTCTTTAAATACATATTGAATTGACCTGAAGTTACATTCATTCTGATTCAAGATTACATTTGTTTATCTTTAAGACACATTTTCAATGTACATTCACACAAATTTCAAGACATAAAAACCAGTGAAACTAAGTGTGTATTTGAACAGATGTCCACCCAGCGTGAATGTCCGTTCACTCAATTCTGCTCAGTAGTTCATTTGAGAAAATGTGCAATTAAGATAATTTCTTATCATAGTTTATGTCACTGCAAAGCTGTTATTTATAGGTGCTTGACGTGATATTTTAAGTTAGATTAAGATGTGATATCTAAATGGGTTGGTTTAATAATAAATATTCATATACCGGTTAAAATTTTAAATATGTTCTATCGTAGTAGTGCAACATTCCATGATAAGGGATGAGAGATTTGTTTGTTATGTTTTCTGAAATATGTTCATTCAACAATCATGATCATTTTACGCGCATCTCCATCACAGTCATTCATTTCCACCACTCGTCCATTTTTCATTAAAAATGAATTTCATGAGATAACATTAATTAACAAGTAAAGTAAAATCTAAAGTTATAGTATTTACCTTGAATAACTTGATAATGTAAATTAACAAAAAAAAAAAAATCAATGTATGACAGAATTGACCTTATTTATAACATCTTTTCCTAAAAAAGCTTATTTGATGTTTTGTGAAGTGACAAACTTTGATTCAAAGATTAATTGGGATATCACATTGTTTTATGTAAATCCGTGTTCTTTTGCAATGCTACAAATTATCTGGTACTGATTAAGAAGGTTCTGTTCTAATAAAAACAAAATGAAAATTCTAGCTAATTATTTAGGTTATTTTGAGGGGGAAAGAAATTGAAAGGTTAAAAAAAATATAATTCAAAGTTCAACTTTTGACATCTAGAAGAGAAGCCAAAAAACCAAATGTCCATCAGTATTTTCAATAGTTTGATTCAAAAAACAATTTGGTGAAACTTGTTGACGCTGAAACAATCCAGTCTAATCAATTAATCATTTAATTTGGTTAAAACTGAGGAAATTCCCTCCATGCTTGGAGCTTGGACTTCTTTGAACAAATTGCAAACACAATGGGAACATTAATCTCCCTTGATATAGTGATACATAAATGAAGAGAACATTCGATTTCACAAGATTGTTGATAAGCTCTCCTACTCTTTTCACCGGTGAAAAAATCATAAGGTAGGTTTCATGGAATTCCTGTTGAAAGGGACTTAAAAAACTAATTCAAACATTAATTTTTTATGAATAATGAAAAAACTTGTGCATTAGCTAGGCTAATATATATAACTTCTACTAATATAAGAAAAAAAATGATAGAGCAATTAGAATTATAAATGACTTTTTTTTGTCCTTTTGTTGACAATGAACCTCTAAATTCTGATGAAGTTTTGGATGATAAATGTTAGAAACTAGCTATGGAGGAAAAAGAAGAGCAAAACTTGCAGTGCATAAGAATTTTTGACAATTTTCTAATTAAGGGGATATTATAAATAAAGTGATTTATTTAGAAAATAAAAGTTACAAAAATGAGTGGTCATAATGTGTGATCAAGGGCCATTAATCGGGTGGTATTTCAAGATGGCTTGCTGTAACGCCCCAATTTCTCAATCAGGGATCACATTAGTAACCTAACAAATATGAGGACTAACTCGGGTTTTCTTTTTCTTTTTTCAAAGGTGATTTTTTCGAAAACAAAGGCTCATCATCACCCAAGCAATGACCCGAGATGTTCCTAGGTAAGCTGGTCGGGCACAATGCCTCATTGAAAACCCTTCTTTCCTTATACAAGAACAACCCGAGTCCTTACTTGAACTCAAATGAGGTTTTTCGATAATATTTTCAAATATTTTCCAAACGATTCAATTATCCGTTAATTTCAAAATCCGTTGATTACTTTTATCTTTATCAACTTTCAAAATTTAAATCCATATAATCGTTTGATTTTCAAAACTCTTATGATTAATGATATTCCAAAAATAAATCATCATTTATCGCGTAATAACAATACCCGAAATAATAGCTAAGATAAAAACCGCTAGCGTATTATTCAAAAAATAATAATGAAACTTGACGATATAAAGATAACAACTATTTCAAAACGTTGCTTCGCAAGCCTTCCTTCTTCGCCGCTCCTAAGCCTCGTCGCCCAACTCTTCTTGTCGTCAAGAAAATCAGACCTCACCACTTAACGACTTGTCTACTAAAGCGTTAAGCGCCCACATAAACAAGTAGCAAACATTAAGGGTTAGCTCCGAAAAATAAATAAATAACCAAAACTCGAATTCAAAATCAAGATAAGATATCCAATTTTGAATTCGAATCTCAAGACAAGATAACAACTTTAAAATTCGTCTTAAGATAACTAACAAGAAGATAACAACATTAAAATTTCTATCTCTATCACTTAGCAACAAACTTCACATAAGTTCAAAATTTAATGAGTAACAACCTTATCAAATTAAAACCTTATCTTCAAAATTTAAGATACTAACAACATGTCTTCATTTTAAAACAAAACAACAGCATATCTTCTATTTTAAAATAAGATATCAGAATACAACTAATAAGATTAAGGTCTATCCCCTTAATCAAACAACCAACAACAAGATTAAGGTTCACCCCCTCAATCTAACAAACAACCCACAAGTTAATTCCATAATTAGTACATAACTTCCACTCCCCAAACACGCAATTAACCTCCATAATTTCTCAACGAAACAACATATTCATTTTTTCGCCCAACAACAATTCAACAAATGTACGCATGATATTTATACAAAGAAACAACAAAAACCAAAACAATTAATCAATCAATTCAACGCCTTGAACACCTTCACTTCACATATCATGCAAGAAAATAAAAACCATGCAAACTCACGCACTAATTAAGAAGCTACCCTTACCTTGTCCTAAAATAAGAAGCAAAGTAATAGCACGGTTCTTCCAACGGAGTTCATTTTTTTTTATGAATAAAAGATGAACACAAGGAACTTCAATCCTCTTGCTCCAAGCTTTCCATTCACCACCAATAGAGATGATGAACTCACACCCGCCAAGGGAAGAAAACAAAATTTGAGTCTTCCAAAGAAAGAAGAAAACTCAAAGAGAGAAGAGAAAGAAAGCTTTGAGGGCAATGCTTCCTCAAAGAGAGAATTTGAGAGTGAGTAGAGACTTATGGATGAAAAGAAAAAAAGTGTCAAGCCTCCTTATATACTACTCAGGATGCCCTCAAAATACCCAAAACGTCATAAAAAACTTTACCCCTAGACTTGGACTCCAAATTTCCTTCAACACATGTGACTAAATTAATTAAAACCCAACTCAATTAGTATATATATATATATAAAATTATATATACGTGTTTATATTAATCTCTTTTTTTCTATTTTTTAAATACTTATATATATATACGTGTATGTATATATATAAATTAGTTTCTTTTTAATTTTTTTATACTTAATATATATATATATATATATATAATCATATGAGAAAGGTGTTGTTATGTGAGAAAATAAGAATAAATCATGACCGTTAGATTTAATCATGAATGGATAAGATTAAAACATGAAGTCATGTGACATTTTAAAAAAGTCACATGACATTTTTAAGTGGTCATGTGAGCATTAAATTGTTTTAATCTTAACCATTCATTATTAAATCTAATGGTCATGATTTATTCTTTTTTTCTCACATAACAACACCGTTCTCATATTATACTTCATATATATATATATATATAATCATGATTAGACTTTATGTCAAAATAACAACCAACCTTTTACCAAAAAAAAGACAAAATAACACAAGATAAGATAACGCATCTAAAATAGGAAAAACCAAATATCTATATCTCTTCTAATTCAAAATCATACTTAGTTAGAGTCTGAGCAATGATATCTGATTTCCGCCCCTTTCAGCGTATGGCTTACGAAGTATACGATCTTCTGCTCGCCATCCACCTCTTGCAAGATCACCGAGTTGATCGCATTATCGCCAACTGAGAAGTATAAGTGGAGTGGGAGCCCTTGGATTGGCTTCGACAATATGGGGGGAGCGGACAAGAGTTCCTTCAATCGATTAAAAGCCTCCTCGCACTCAGGAGTGTAATCAAATGTTGTGTTTTTCTTGAGGCATTTGAAGAACGGAGTGGACTTATCGCCTGAGTGAGGAAGGAATCTTGAAAGGGCTGCAATCCGTCTTGTTAGGCGCTGGACTTCGTTCGCGTTCCCTAGACTTTTCATCCGTTGTATCGCCCTGCATTTGTCAAGGTTAATCTCATAAAGCCCAGAAATTTCCCCCCTGAATCCCGAAGGAGCACTTCTCTGGGTTAAGCCTCAAGTTGTGTTTACAGAGCTCGCCGAAAGCTTCTGACAAGTCCTCATAATGATTCACCCCCAGCACTGATTTCACAATCATATCATCCACGTAGACTTCCATATTCCTCCCGACCTGGTTAGCGAAGACCCGGTCCATTAACCTCTGATAGGTTGCTCTTGCGTTCTTTAGCCCAAACGACATGGTCTGATAGTAGTAGTTTACCCTGGCGATCATAAACGCAGTTTTATCTTCATCTGATGGGTGGATTCGAATTTGATGGTAGCCTAAGTAAGCATCCATCAAACTTAACAACTTGTTGCCCGATGCCCTGTCGACCATCTTGTCCATGCTCGGTAACGGGTAAGAATCCTTTGGGCATGCTTTATTCAGATCCGTGTAATCCACGCACATTCGCCACTTGTCATTGGCTTTCTTCACCATCATCACATTCGCCAGCCACGTGGGATACTTGATTTCATGGATAAACTCAGCAGCCAACAACTTGTTCACCTCCTGCTACACGACCTTCTCCTTTTCGTCGCCCATCCAACGACGCAGTTGGGAGACTGACTTAATTCCCGGGTTCAACGCCAAAATATGGCAAATGAAGTTTGGGTCTATCCCCGACATGTCTTTATGACTCCAAGAAAAAAGGTTCAGGTTATCCCCCAACAATTTTCCTAACCGTGTCTCTTGTTCCTCGGTGAACCTTGTCTCAATCTTCAAGACTATCGTCAAACTTCAATTCCTTAGTTTCTTCGATCGGCGTTGGCCTGTTCAAGCGCCCCTCACCCCTTTGGTCGATATTCTCTTTGGGGGCTTCAATCTCGTGGCACCTGTGACCGGTCGAGGCATTCTTTTTCCCATACAAGTCCAGGGAATTGTTGTATCATTCCCTAGCCCGTCTTTGGTCTACCTTAATTCTTCCGATCATACCATTGGGTAACGGGTATTTAATCGCCAAATGAGCTGTCAAGATTAAAGCACACATTTTGTTCATGGTGTTCCGCCCGATGATCATTTTGCAAGACCCCACCACTTGCAGGACCAGGTATCTCACCCTCAACACCTTAGCATTCTCATTTTCGCCAAAACTTGTGTCTAAATCAAGGAACCCACGCACCCAAACTTGTAAACCTGAGAACCCCACGAAAGTTCCTGTGTAAGGAGTCAAATCATTGTCCATCAAACCGAGCTGGTCGAATGCATCACGATAGATGATGTCCACCGAGCTGCCCTGATCCAAGAACACACGCCTGATGTAAAAATTATTGATCTGAAGCAGGACCACAATTGAGTCATCCAAGTGAGGCCTGATCCCAGCAAAGTCTTCCGTTGAGATAATGATATCAAGGTGTTTGAAACCAAAAGGATTCTTCTGAACAGAGTTCACCGCCCTAACATGTCGTTTCCTCACCGCCCCCAAACCCTCCGGCTATCGTGTTAATGGCTTCGGTTGGCGGTTCCAACTCTTGATCGAATATTTCTCCAACTCCTTTCCATGAGATCGCCATGGTTTCCTGTCTCTTTGATGGGGCCTGATGGCGATCACTTCAGACATAGTGTCTCAAGCGTCCTGCCTTAACCAACTTCTCAATCCCTTTTCCCAAGGCGTGACAGTCATTGGTTTCATGGCCTACTGCACAGTGGTATTGACACCATTTGGTCGCGTCAACTTCTCTCGGCGGGCGTTTGGGAAACTCTGGTTCGCCAATCATGAGCATAGCCTTTATTTCACGGAAGATGTCCGCCAGGTTAGTTTTGAGTACCACGTTCGCCTCTGTTTGCCAGCTGGAACCTCGTTGCTCCCCGTGACGACGTCGCTCCACGTTTTCCCGCCACCATAGTGGCACCAATTGCTCCTTGGTCGGCTTTGCCACCGACTTTCCCTTCGCCTCCTGTCCCCTACTACTCTTTCCCTTCTCACCACCATACCTCTGCGTCCTAGGTTGTTTCGCTGGGACTCCATCCTTCTCCCCTTCCGCACGCTTACGCTTGAATGCATTGTCTTCTTAATCCAAAATATACACGCTCGCTCGGGCTCGAACTTCCGTCATGGATCGGGCTGGCTTCCTACTTAGCTTGCTATTAAACGAGCCTGGCAGTAATCCATTATTGAATGCCCGCGCTGAAGCGCGCGGTTAAGATTCCTCTATTTTTACGGATGTTGCACTGAAACGCGCCACGTACTGCTTCAAGGTTTCGCTCTCTAATTGGCAAACGTTATACATATCATCAATCGTCACTTGCCTGATCTTGCTAGCGGAGAACTGGATCAAAAGCTTCGATGATAATTCACGGAAATTGGTGATAGAACTGCGATACAAAGTCGTAAGCCACGCCATCGTCGTGCTCTTGAACGTCGAGGGGAACATTCTGCACTTGACCTTGTTCAATGCCGCGCTGATCACCATTTTCGTATTGAAGTAGAGATGATGATCCTTCGGATCGGTCTTCCCGCTGTAAGACTCCAAAACGAGATTATTCTTATTGTCCGGAATGGAAACTTCTCTCACCTCCGCCGAGAAAGGCTCAAACTCAGCGACTGTTGCCTCCTCACGAATTCCTTCGTCCTGTTGCTCGAGGTGAAAGAAATTGAGCTGCGCCTGCAGATGTTCATTCTGTCGTTGAATCTCGGCAACACTACGAGCCACTTGTTGCCAATCTCTTTGTGTGACCGTCATCCGAGGTGACGACAACAAAACCGGCGCCTGCGTTTGAGTTTCCTACAACGAAGTTGATGGAGGCGGCGGTGGAGGTGTCAGAGAAGGTGGAGGAGGTGGAGAAACCGGCTGCTCTAGCCGCACCTCCTCACGTTGTCCCTGTTCCGATCAAATGCGTCGTCATCGACCACGAGTTTGCATTAGAGATCACCTAAAGAACACTGAGAATCAAGGAATTCTTCAGAAATCAAAGAATTCGATGGCGATGGAAACTTGATGACCAGGATATAGTCTTGTTTTTAGGGTCATTTCTTTGCTTCTTTTGAGTCTTTTTGTTGAGTCTCATGTAGTGTTTCATGCATTCTCATGCATTTTCATCTTTATTTGTGTTTTTGCTTCATTTAGGTAATTTCATAGTTTTATGAGGACTTTAGTTGTATTTTAGGTTAGTTTAAGAGGTTATTGAAAGTTCCACTTGTTTTGAGGGCCTTTGTGCAAAACTGACCTTTAAGTTTCTAGATATTTTCCAAGCTCGTTCATCAAGGTTTCAGGTTGAATCAGCTGAAGAAAGAAGGTCAAGAGGCTTGGAGAATTGAAGGGAGGCTTAAAGAAGAGTAAATAGGAAGATTAAAAGGTTTTCCAGCGTGCATAGAGCGCCTAGGCGTGCTCCATTGGCGCCTAGGCGTGCTTAATTGGCGCCTAGACACCAATTACCTTCCAGAAGCCACTTTTTCACTTTGAATTGGCGCTCATGCATGCTTTATTGGCGCCTGAGCGCCCAGACTCGTTTTTTTGCCTATAAATAAGGCTTTGGTCATTTTCTTTGAACACCAGTTATTCATTCCATTTTTACATAAGTTTAGAAGGAGAAGAACATCTAGGAGAGTGAGAGAAGGCTTCCAAGCTTGTAATTCAGGTTCTTAGGGCTAATCTCTCTTCTTATGCTTTGGTTTTCATGTAAGACTTTTTGTGTTTAAGTTATAATCTTTAGTTCTTTCTCACGTGATCTTCTTATTTCCTTGAATCCCATTTTCTGAATATCAATCTCAGCATGTATGCATGCTTGCTTTATGCTTTTCTATAATCGGAACGGAAGTTTGTTATAAATTAGGGAACCGATTTGGGATTACCCCTTCTATGCTTGCTACTAGGAATAGAGGAAGGGTTGGGGTTTGTTGGCCAGAACTTTATAATCTTTATGCTTCATACAAATGTTTAAGTACACAAGGAATTGGGCTTATCTTTTGATTTGAAAGAATTATCTATGCGATGCATCGATAGATGGTCGATTAGGCTAGAACAAGAAGTAGAAGTCCATGAGTTCATGTGCTTAGAATGATGTGCTTAATTTGGCTAGTTGAGCAAGGATCCAAAGCATGTTCTTTTCTAAGTTTATGTTTATTTTCCCTTTTTAGTACTTCAACATTTCATCATCTCAATAAAACAAACCTTCATACTCAAGGCTTAAACCGAATTTAGTCACTCACAATCCTTGTGGTTCGATATTTAAAACCGGGTAGATTCGTACACTTGCGGATTTACCAACAAAACTTCTTTCAGCCGTGCAATCAATCCACGTGATCAGGGAATAGAAAATTTAACGATCCCACACAGACGGCGCCAAATTTTCTTGCCATGAACATTGAGAGGGGGTATAACCCCTAGAGTAGAGAGATTGCACTTAGAGTGACAAAGTTAGAGAGAGAAAATAACTGAATTTGTTGTGTGTATTTAGCAAATGAGCCAAAAAGTCCCTTACAAATGATAACCGCTCTTTATTTATCGGGTCGGAGCTGGGCCTGATGTGTGTAACTGCCTCTGTTGGGCCTCGCTGAGGAGGCCCAATCCGCAGGCTGGGCGACCGCTGCTTTGCGGACAACCCTGGGCGTAGGCCCTCTAGGGGCTCGCCCAGTCCAATCTATTAAAGCTATGTTTGATATGACACTTATGCTAACTTAAAGCTTATTTGGCTAGCTTAAAACTTATTTGGCTAGCTGAAAAACTCCTTAAAAATGTTCGGTAAAAGAGCTTATTTAAGTAGCTTAAAGCTTTTTAATAAGCTTCTAGCTGAGCTTTAAGCTATAAGTTACCTCAAGTATCTTACTTAAAGCTTATTGAATTTACTCTATTTTTTATCATTATCATTTGGCTTAATAGCATTTTTCGTCCCTCACTTATCACGATTTGACAACTTTAGTTCCTTAAGGAATTTATTAGCCTATAACGTCCCTCATGTTTACTAACTGTTGCAGTTTTGGTTTTTTGTCAACTTTCGTCCCATATTTAACAGTTTTTAATTAAAAAATAAATTAAAAATAAGGCTTGAATGCAGTTTTTTTTTTGAAAATGAAATGTATATTATTAATATAAGCACTTGAGCCAATAGCAACTCAAGGCGAGAACCAAGTACAAACTGAACTGAACTCGAACGACCTAAGAACAAGCTGGTCTGAACAAAATAAACCCACCACCATCCCACAAAATGACATTAAATGAAATCCCAAGAAAGAGCCTCATTAAACAAAATGGCTTGAATGCAGTTTATGTTATCTAATTAATAATTTTATGGTTTCTATCAAAAACGGTAAAATTTGGATGGAAGTTGACCGAAAACCAAAACTACAACAATGAGTAAACGTGAGAGACGTTGTATGCTAATAAATTTCTGAAGGGACCATAACTGACAAATCGCGATAAGTGAGAGACCAAAAATGCTATTAAGCCTTATCATTTTATTAATATCCCATCATTACCCTTTTATATTTATAAAAATCTCAAATTCAATGTTGACGGTAGGACGAATAGGTGCTCAGGCAACAACAACGTTAGTGGTGTCAATGAGCTTGGGGGTTAGTTTCGTGTTCGAAACTGAGGTAAACACAATTTTGAAGGTATGAAAAACGTTAGAAAGGGGGGGTTTGAATAACGTTTTCAAAATAAAGCTTCCACCTTAAAGATTTTGACAAATCTTTCGAGACCTTAAGTGCTAAAGATAAGAGATAGAAAAGCACACAAGGATTTTATCCTGGTTCACTTGATAAATCACTCAAGCTAATCCAGTCCACCCGTTAAGGTGATTTCTTCCTTCTTAGAATGAAGGCAATCCACTAATTAGGTAAGAGTTACAACTGCAGTTGAAACCTACAAGTGACTAACAATTACACTGACTTAGCTCACACTAAGATTCACTCTCTTAGTCTTCTCTAGGATCCGATCAACCTTGATCTCCTAAAGGAACTAAACAAACTGCTTAATCAAAGAATGTTTACAAGAGATTTGCATCTAAAAAGCTAATAGTAAACACAATGAATTTTAGATGAAAGAATGCTTGAAGATTTTTGAATATAGCTTGTGCTTATGTAGATTCTTCCAACCGCATCTTTCAATCTTCAGCCTCTATATATACTCCAAGGATTAGGGTTTGAACGCTGCATGGAAATGCTACCGTTGGAGGGAAGTTCTGGAAATTCCAGCTTCTGCTGTGTCTGAGACTGTTAGGTAGGTCGTCAGGATAGTACTGTTGCTTTTGTACTTTGAAAGTGACTTGACCTTTAGACCTAGGAGACTTCTGATCAGGGGAATGCTTCATGTTGGAACTTGTGAAGCCGGTTGATCAGAGTCAGAGGGAAAGCACAGATCCTCTGACCGTTGTATCTTCTGATTCTGAACTCAGAGGGAAGTACATGGTCTTCAGAGTTTCTTGCTTCTGGACATCAGAGTTTCCACTATTCAGCTTCTGGATCTTCAGAGTCTTCTACACCATCAGAACATCTGAGCCTTCAGTGTTTCTTGGTTGTCAGAACTTCTGGATCTTCAGAGCTTCTAGTGACTGAGTCCACATCAGATTTTGTGTAGCTTCAGAACTTCTGAAGCTTTTTCACTGTTCATATTGAACATGGTCAATGCGAAAGCGTTGCTTGGGTCACTCTTTATGCACAGTGCTTCTGATTTGTGTAGGATTGAATTGATGTCAGAGCCTGTAAATAGCACACTCAGAAAAACACGTTAGAGTACCATAATTGTTCATATCAAAAGGTTACTTGTAATCATCAAAACATAGAGTTGTACTACTAGATCAAAACTTGATCTTACAAATTTACCATGCCCTTCTTTTATGTAACAAAACATGTTCAGAAACCCATGAGAAAGTTTGGGTTGGGGGTTGTCTAAATGACCCAAGAGAAAGTTTGGGTTGAATAACCCATCATCCAATCACATTGGAGATAAGTGAGTTGGAAATAAATTAATAAATAAAATATAGAAGTTCCAACTCACTTATCTTCAATATGATTGGATGATGGGTTATTTAACTCAAACTTTCTCATGGGTCATTTAGACAACCCCTCATAAACATTATTATTGGAGCGATTCATCTCTTGTTGTGGGTTGGGAAAATAAGAAAGAAAACCGTTTGTGGAAGTTGCTTAATGTGCATGCTAAATCACATGGATTTGTTGGTGCTGTAAGTTAATTGTTTGGAAATTAGGCATATTTACATGGAAGGTAACATAATACATGTTTATCTTGCCAAAAGGAGTTGTGATGACTTCCTTCACCGTTACGATACTTTTCTTTTTACAAATATAGCGTCTTTTTAAAACCTATTTACCATTATAGTGTAGCTTTAGTTTTAATTACCTAACTAGTATAAACGTCACTCTAAGCGGAAACCTTGTCTCTCCATCTTACGTCACTAAATCCTTTCATATTATATATCAGAATTTTGTGATGAATTTTTCACTGTCACTAAGAAAGAAAGTAAAAAAAAGGTGCCCCATTGTTAGTGGTGATTTTTGTAAAAAAGAGAGTAGGTATCCCCACTTAGAGTGGGTTTATACTAGTTAGGGAATAAAAAAAGGCTACACTACAATAGTAAATAAGTTTCAAATTAAAAATTTATGATATTAGTTAGGACCAAATAACTAAGGAATCCTAACCCCTTCCACTCGGACCAATATATTATTGGTCACTCTAAGAATATATGATCTAGTAAAAAAATATGGCAGGCCCTTTGCACTCTCTTAGTCTTCTCAAGGATCTAACCAACCTTGGTCTCCTTAAGGAAAAACAAACAACTGTTTGAGAGTTTGGGTTTACAAAGAATTGCTTCTCAGAAAGCTAAAGTAAACACAATAAGAACAGTTTGAAGAAAGATTACTAAGAGAATATTTGAATATTGCTTAAGCTTGAACAAAGTTTCTTAGGCGGCATCTTTCATTTTCAGCCTCTTTATATACTCCAAGGATTAGGGTTTAGACGTTGCATGGAATGCTACTGTTGGAGGGCAGATCTGGGATTTCCAGGTTCTGCAGTGGCTGAACACGTTAGGTAAGGTCGTTAGGAATAGTACAGTTGCTTTTGTACTTGGATAACGACTTGACCTTTAACCTAGATGACTTCTGATCAGAGCGACGCTTCATGTTAGAACTTGTGAAGCTTGGTGATCAGAGTCAGAGGGAAGCTTGGATCCTCTGACCTTTGTAACTTCTGCTTTTAGACTCAGAGGAGAAGTACTTGGTCTTTAGAGCCAACTTACTCTTGGACTTCAGAGTCTTCACTTCTCAGCTTCTGGACCTTCAGAACGTCTGGACGTTCAGAGCCTCTGGACCTTCAGAGCTTCTAGACCTTCAGAGCTTCAAGTGATCTGATTCCATATCAGAGTTTAACTATCTTAAGATCTTCTAAAGCTTATTCTACTGTTCAGATTGAACATAGTGAGTGCGAAAGAGTTGCGTAGGTTACTCTTTGAGCATAGTGCTTCTGATTTATGTGTAATTAGACCAGAGTCAGAGCCTGTCATTTAAACACTCAGAAAACAACGTTAGAGTACCATAATTGTTCATACATAATAGTTAACATGTAATCATCAAAACATAGAGTTGTACTACATGATCAAAACTTGATCTTACAATCTCCCCCTTTTTGATGATGACAAAACCAAGTATTTTGATGAACAATTCTTAAACAATAAACTGAATTCACTCAGAGTTTAGTGAATAGAGATAAACTTATCCTGAGGTGAATGGTTTATGTTGCTCATTCTGAATCCAAGTCACAGCTTGATTCTGAGCTTAGCTCCCCCTGAATCTAAGACTTAATGAAAACATTAGTAATATCTAGATTCTGAGCTAAATAATAAAAGAGTTCAGAGTGAGAATTTATGACATAGATAATATGTGAATATCAGAGCGCATAAATATTCAGAGTCAAGGGCAAGGTAAAAGTAACAGAGTCAACCGATTTAGCATACGATCACTTCAGAAGAAGTGAAAATGTATTCCTTGCATATGCCCACCAACAGATCTATAGTCATAAAGAATGGAACTCTTAAATTCTCCAAAAGAAAAAGAAATCACACTAACACAGCTTACACATAAAAAACTGGTTGTACTCCCCCTTTTTGTCATAAGCAAAAAGCATGGGGTGTGAAAAACTTAGCTTGAAGTACAAGGTACTCCCCCTTAGAGAAGGTCTAAGTAAAAAAAAATGGAGAAAAGGATAATAATACAATTAATTAAGAAAATAGTTAATTAATGCAGATGAAGAAAATTAAATGAAGTGAAAAACACCGGCCAAAGAAGAAAAGAACGTTTAGCACCGGCCAAAAGGTTAAATGCTTGCATCAGTTTCCAATGAAGATATCTCGAGAAACTTCTTTAGCATTAACATCTGGAGACGTAACTCATCTTATAAAAAGCAGGTAAATCCATAACGGTCTTCACAACTCATCTGCTTCAGAATTCAAATAGCAATGGCATCATACATAGCTTGCTTAGAAGAGCTCAGGAAGAAGGCATTTGATGAAGACTTGTTCATCAATGTTAGGCATCCAGAGGATCCTAGCATCTACCAGCTGACCAATCAGCTGCTGGGGATGGGTCTGAGTCCGGAGATGGACAACATCCTCAGAGGTTTCCTCAGTTTCGTGGAGGAAATGCAAGAACTCTTCCAGAAGGAGCTGGACCTTTATGAAGAAATCAGAGCAGTAGAGGCGGATCTGGAGACTATGGCGGAGGGTCATGAGAGGCAGGAGCTGCGCCGGAGCTTGGTCCACTTAGAATATAGGCAGCATCGTATGGAACTAGATAGGACAGAGATGCGTAGGCAATGTAGAAGATTGAGGAAAAATCCTCCTTTTTAAATGATGTAATGCTGGTTTGAATTATTAATAAAAAGCATTTTCAATTATATGTTGTGTTAAGAATGCAAAAATCATAGATAAAACAAGTAATCAAATAACATATGAAGTCAGGAAACACATAATGCAAAATGTCATAAGATAAACACAAATTAAAAGAAAGAAAGATGAATTACTAAGATAGTAAAATCAGAGTAAAAGGAAATAATTAAAACAGAGAGAGTTCCTAAACTTAGGCTTGGGTGTTATGCGGAGAAGCTCAGCAAGCATATCTGCCATACTTTTGACCAGAACTTCTTGAGTTTCAAGACGTCGTTCAATATTATCAAGTCTGAAAGATCCTGGCTGATTTGAAGCAGATGGAGTAGCTTGATCAGGGGATGGAATTGCAGAGCCTTGTTCAGAGTGAGGAACTTGAGCAGAGGTGGAGGCTATATCAGTAAATGGAATGGTCGCAAGTGCTTGATTCCTAAGAGCATCAGCTTCAGCTTGTAGTCTAGCAACTTGTTCCAGAGCTTCCAACCTTGCAGCTTCGCGTTGTTCAGCTTCAAACCTTGTTGCCGCTTCTTCTTGCTCTTTCTTCTTCCTTGTTTCTTCAATTGCAGCATAGAGCTGGTCTCTTAACTTCTGTTCATTCAGTGCTTCTCTTCTTCTGAAGCGCTGGCTAGTAGCTTCAACTCTTTGATCCTTTTCAACAGTAAGGAAACCCATCATCACTGCAACTTGGTCAAGCATCCAAGTGCATAGACGATCCTAGTCTTCAGCAACCATGTCTGGTTTCTCACTGAGGTCAGTGCGACCATGCACGTTGCGAACTCTTATAGATGCTTCATGATTAAATAAGTTGATGCAATCAAGCAGGGTGTTTGGTCCAAGATAGGTATAGAGAACGATTGAGAAATTGGTTTCAGGTGAGGAAGGATGATTGCTACTAGTATCTTCAAAGACAGCCTGAGGAGAACCAATATGTAGAGTCTGAGGTGCAGAGGTATTAGTCTCAGGGTTTGGATTAGAAGTTTCAGTCTCAGGATTTGGAGATTTGACTGAAGAGTGGTTTGAGACAGACTTTTCATTCTGAGGAGGAGGAGAAAGAGGAGGAGGTGGTGGTACTGAAGTCAGAGGGATCGCTTTGATTGAAAAATCAGGAGCAACCAGAGGTTCTGGTCTGGGTCCAGGATAGCGGTTTGGGCTTGGAACTCTTAGGTAATATTCAGGAATTTCTGAGAGCCTTTCACTTGCAACTTGAAAGAGTTTTCGAGTAGACTCAGATTTTTTGGATGGAGAGGAAATGGAAACATTGGTAGGAAAGGATACATAAGGAGCAGGAGAGAGAGGTTCTCTATTAGAGGGTTATGGCTCAGAGTCAGACTTTTCAGTGGTTGGTGTCTCAAGAGCTTGTGTTTCAGAAGCTTGTGGATTGTATGGAAGTATAATGGGTGATGTTTGTTCAGAGGACTTGGGAGTTTGGAGCATTTTCCAGAGGGGTTCTTCCTCAATGGAAGGTTGAAAGAATGAAGGCCTAGGTGGTGAGATGTGAGAAGTTGATTGATCAACTGGTGTGGGTTCAGGAAGAGGAGAAGGTAAGGTTATGGTAGCATCAGGGTTGGATTCATTGCATCAACCAAATTTAAATCATCTTCATCTAAAAGAACAAAAAACTTACTTGAAGCTCTGGCTGCAGATCTGGTGACTCTGGTAGAAATTGCAGCTCTAGTAGGCTCCAGAGTTGGTTCCAGATGAGTGACTCTGGTTGCAATTCTGACCTTCTTTGTCTTCTTCTGAGGTGGTGGTTTATCATCATCATCACCATCAGAGGGATCCTTTGTCTCAGAGGTGTCCTCTTGCTTCCTCTTGGTCTTCTTCTTCTTAGGAGACTCAAAGTCCGGAGGTTCTGGTAGAGTTCTGAAGAACTCATCCACATCAATTTCAAAACCTTGCCTCTTCAGATCATCAAGATAGTACCTGATGGCCTCTGGATCATTATCCTTTGACCAGAGAGGGTAGTCCTTCAGAGGGACTCTTCTTTTCCTTATATCAGACTTTGTGGTAGCAGAGTCAGCTTCAACTTTTGTATCTATCAGGCCCATCCTCTTCATTATTGTAGGAGTGAAGACATCTCCAACAATAGTTGTTAGATCTTCAGTGCATCGAGCCTTGGTCAGAGCCTTTATCAACTTGCTCTCAATGAAGAAATCAGATAGAAATCTGCCAAATGGAATGTATTTATTGCAGACTTGGGTGAAGCAGTAGTTCTTGACTTTCTGATGCAGTCCTTGAGATAGGAGAACAGAAAGTAAGGAAGACAGACTTTGGTGTGTTCCTTGATAAAGTAAAGCAACACCTTCTGAGTGAAGTTGATATAGTCCGGAGAACTTCCCTTTGGCCTTTGATTGATGCAGTTCAGTAAGATCTTGACCAAATCCTTAGATCAGGGTGAAGTTCCTTTGTCTTGCAATCATTTTTACCTGGTTTCCAGGTAGAGTATAGCGCCTTGTTGACCTTTTCTTTGGTTTTCGTCTTGACCTTTGATTCCTGTAACTGAAACCTGTAACCATTACTGGTTTTTGCACCCAGATGCATGGCAAAAGATCTCTCACTGATGATGATCCTCTTGCCCAGAACATAGGAAACCACTTGATACTCATCACAATCAGCATGCTTTCAGAATTCCTTCACCAGCTTGTCATAGACTGGACCATGTAGTCTATGGAAGTACCCTTCCCAGCCTTGAGCCTGCACTTCAGGACGAAGATCAACCCCATTTGCAGCAATGTTGTTGAGATCAAAACGCCATTCAGCAAGAACTTGAAGTTCTTCTGGAGGAAAAACACAAGTAACTGCACAACCTCGTTGAGCTATTGGAATAACATCCCTAGTTTCTTGATTTTCCGCTTGAGTAGCCTTTGTGGATCTGGGACGAAGAACTGGACCGACTTGACCCATTGCGAGACCCACTACCAAATTGGGGAACACTCTTCCATCAGCGGAATCAGCCCTTTCAGATCTAACCATTGTGAAGAAGGTTGAAGGTTGAAGGTTTGGGTAGAAGAGGGATGAACAGGAAAGAGAGAGAGTTTAACGAAGAAGATAAGAGTTTTGCAATTAGGAGAGAGAAGCAAAAATAGAGAGTGGTGGAGAACGTGTGTGCGTAGTGGTTTAGAAAGTAACCGTTGTTGGTTGTAAAGCAAAAGTAAAATCAACGGCTAGAAATTAAAGACATGATTATGAACAGTTAATACACAAAACACACGGTGGAGAATAAGCACATCTACACTCATTACAACAGATTGTCCGGACGGGCACAAGGAACGAGGCATCAGAATAAACTGACACACGTTTGCTGTCTTGTCTCAGAGTAAGCACCAATGGGTACTCAGCATCTAACAAAGTTACCTTATGAACTAGACATCTTCTGATAAGGAAGCATCATAGTCAGAGGTTATGATCCATCTTCATACTGGACAAAAGTCCATATTCAGATTTTTCAGTATAAAATTAAATCTATCCTCTGCTAAGGGCTTTGTAAAGATATATGCTCATTGATGGTCAGTATCAACTAACTTCATAAGAAGTACGCCCTTCTGAACATAATCTCTAATAAAGTGATACTTTACCTCAATGTGTTTTGCCCTTGAATGTAAGATTGGATTCTTACTGAGTGAGATTGCAGCAGTATTGTCACAGTAGATTGGGATGTTGCTCTCAAGGATTTGATAATCTTCTAATTGATGTTTCATCCAGAGTATCTGAGTACTGCAAATAGCTGCTGAAATATATTCTGCCTCTGCAGTGGATAATGCAATAGTAGCCTGCCTCTTGCTTGCCCATGAGACTAAATTACTTCCCAGAAATTGACAATTTCCAGAAGTACTCTTCCTTTCAGTTCTATCTCCAGCATAATCAACATCACAGTAACCTGAAAGCTTATGCTCTGATGTTTTCTTATACATCAAGCCAAGGTTAGTGGTACCTTTCAGATATCTAAGAATTCTCTTAACAACAGTTAAGTGAGTTTCTCTCGGATCTGATTGGAATCGAGCACATAAATGTACACTAAACAGAATATCTGGCCTAGATGAAATTAAGTATAGAAGTGAACCTATCATACCACGATAGAGCTTCTGACATAATTTTCCACTGGCATCTTCTTTCTCCAGAATGCATGTAGGATGCATAGGAGTCTTAGCAATCGTTGATTCTGTTATATTGAACTTCTTAAGAAGTTCCTTTGTGTACTTGCTCTGATGGATGTAAGTTGCTTCTGGTTTTTTATCAACTTGTATTCTCATAAAGTACTTAAGTTCTCCCATCATACTCAATTCAAATTCAACCTGCATCATCTCAAAAAATTCCTTGCAAAGAGATGGATTAGCAGATCCAAATATAATATCATCAACATAAATTTACACAATTAAGATATCATCTTTGTAAGTTTTGCAAAAGAGAGTTGTATCTACTTTACCCCTTACAAACTCATTTTCCAGAAGGAATGAGCTTAGTCTCTCATACCATGCTCTGGGAGTTTGCTTCAGACCATAGAGAGATTTCTTCAATTTGAAAACATGGTCAGGGTTCTTCTCATCTTCAAAACCAGGAGGTTGGTGCACATACACTTCTTCTGAGATGTATCCATTCAGGAAGACACTTTTAACATCCATCTGATGAAGAATTATGTTGTGATTCACTGAGAATGAGATCAACAGTCTGATAGCTTCCAATCTTGCTACTGAAGCAAATGTTTCAGTATAATCTATTCCTTCTTGCTGACTGTAGCTTTGAGCAACTAGCCTTGCTTTGTTTCTGATTACATCTCCTTTTTCATTCAGCTTGTTTCTGAAGACCCATTTGGTTGCAATGATGTGAGCACCTTGAGGTTTCTTGACAAGGTTCCAAACATCATTCTTGGAGAATTGATTAAGTTCTTCTTCCATCGCCAGAATCCAGTCTTTGTCTTGAAGAGCTTCTTCAATTGACTTTGGTTCAATTAAGGATACCAATCCTTTCAGACTAAGCAGAGTCTCTTCAGATGGTCTGAATGCTGATCTAGTTCTGACTGGTTCATCTTTGTTTCCCAGAATCAACTCCTTAGGGTGAGAGGCAATAATTATGATCTTCTTCTGAAGCTGTGAATCAGAGGGATCAACTTCCTCTGGAGAGTCTGCCTCTGGCTCAGTTTCCTCTGGAGCTTTGCCTTTATCAGAAACATTTATACTCATATCTGCAAACTTTTCAACTAGCTTTGACTGATCAGAGTCAAGCTTATCATCAAATCTAACATGAATAGATTCCTCAATAGTTTTAGCATCAGTATTATAAATTCTAAAGCCTTTAGAACGATCAGAGTAACCAAGTAATAAACATTTAGAATATTTAGAATCAAACTTATGGAATCTATCCTTAGTATTCAGAACATAGAAAACACAACAAAAGGATGAAAGTAAGAAATGTTGGGCTTTATATTCTTCCACAATTCATAAGGAGTCTTATTCAGAATTGGCTTGATAGAGATCCTGTTCTGAATGTAACATGCTGTGTTTACTGCCTCAGCCCAAAAGTGCTTTGCCATGTCAGTTTCTTGAAGCATGGTTCTAGCCATCTCTTGAAGAGTTCTATTCTTCCTCTCAACAACACCATTCTGTTGAGGAGTTCTAGGACAAGAGAAATCATGTGCAATTCCATAGGAATCAAACAGACTCTCAAACTTGTCATTTTCAAACTCTCCACCATGATCACTTCTGACACGCACAATCCTGCAAGCCTTCTCGTTTTGCACTTGGGCAATAAAGGCAGAGAACACAAAATGAGACTCATCCTTGCGGGATAGAAAGTTTACCCATGTCCAGCGGCTATAGTCGTCAACAATGACCATCCTATATCTCTTGCCACATATAGACTCAGTTTTCACTGGTCCAAAAGTGTCGATATGCAGAAGTTCCAACGACCTTGAGGTGGAAACAACATTCTTTGCCTTGAACATGACTTTTGTAAATTTGCCTTTCTGACATGCTTCACAAAGAGCGTCTGAAGAGAACTTCAGAGTGGGTAAGCCCCTGACAAGGTCAAGCTTACTCAGCTGAGAAATCTTTCTCATACTGGCATGCCCTAACCGTCTATGCCATACTCATTGCTCCTCATTAACAGAAAGAAGACACTTTACATTCTGAGTTTCCAACTCAGATAATCTGATCTTATAAGTGTTGTTCCTCCTCTTGCTGTTAAACAGAACAGAGCCATCGATCTGACTTACAGCCCTGCTAGACTTTTGATTGAAAATTACATCTTAACCCTTGTCAGCTAATTGACTTATTGACAATAAGTTGTGAGTTAAATCATCTACCAACAGAACATTATCAATGCATGGACTATTATCAACACCAATAGTACCAGAACCAACAATTTTACCCTTCTCGTTGCCACCAAAGCCAACTTCGCCTCCAGGCTTAAGTCTTAGTTCTTGGAACATACGCCTTTCTCCCGTCATGTGACGCGAGCATCCACTGTCCAGATACCATGATTGGTGTTTCAGTGGAGCGATCAAGGATATCTGCAACATAGATAATCTTATCCTTAGGTACCCATTTTCTGGGTCCTTTCTTGTTAGTTACCTAAGAGGTTCTGACAACCTTGGGTTTCTCAACATGATAATGTAAAAGAATTTGAGCATGATATTTAGACATAGAGAAAGTTCCCTTTTTAAGAGGGGGGGTCAGCAACTTTATCAGCCAATGGTTCAGGAAATATAGTACCAGAGGGTACAAAATGTTCATACAGAGGTTTAGCCTTAGGCATAGGAGGCTCATTTCTACTGGTTCTGGAATAGCCAATGCCACACATTCCATTTCTGCTTACGCCATAGATCATTGAAGCCATCAAGCTTCTGTCTACGCTTTTAGCTACGAATCTTTGAAAAGATTTTTCATATTTAGATTCATTCTTAATATCAGAGGCATCACAAGCAACAACTTCTTCTAACTTAACAATCTGGTTTTTGAGCACAGAGTTAGAGTTTACTAAAGCATGATTATTCTCTTTTAACTCATAAATAATTTTCTCATGTTCAGTAGAAGTCTTAGAAACAACAGAGAGATCCTTTTTCTACTTTTTATGCTTAGTCATGAGAGAGTTATATTTATCCATGATTTCAGACAAAGCACATTTAAGTTCAGAGGTTGAGAAAGAAGCGAATACCTCATTTTCATCGTCAGAGTTTGGATCTCCCTCTGATGCAGATTCCGAGTTAGTTGCTTCCTTTGACTCTGCTTCCTTGTCCTTGACAATAGCCATGAGTCCTTCAACAACTTCTCCATCAGAGTCAACATCCTCTGACTCTGATTCATCAAAAGTCACCATGAGACCTTTCTTAGCTTTGAAATGCTTCTTTGGCTTCTTGTCCTTTTTCAGCTTTGGACAATCACTCTTGTAGTGCCTTGATTCTTTTCATTCAAAACATGTGACTTCCTTTGATGAAGACTTCTTCTGACCAGATGAGGATTCATGCTTTCCTTTAGCATTTCCAAAGCCTATGTACTTGCTCTGCATGTGCTTCCAGCTGCGGTTGAGTTTTCTGGAGATCAAGGTTAGCTCATCTTCATCATAATCTTCAGAGGTTTCTTCAGATTCTTCTGCTTCAGCTTGGAGAGCTTTAGCCTTTTCAGATTTGGATTTCAAGGCTATAGACTTCTTCTTCTGATCCTGATGTTTAGCACGCTTTGGTTCATGACACTTCAGTATGCTTATGAGTTCTTCCAAACTCATCTGCTCAACATCTCTTGTGAGCTCCAAGGAAGTTATCAAAGACATCCAGCTTTCAGGTAGACCTCTAAGGATCCTCATGACATGATCAGCAGTGGTGTAGCTTTTGTTGAGGGGTCTTATTCCAGCAATGAGCAACTGAAATCTGGAAAACATATCCTCAATGGACTCACTGGGTTCCACTTGGAAGGATTCATACTTCCTGATCAAAGACAACGCCTTTGATTCTTTCACCTTCTTGTTTCCTTCATGGGTCATCTTCAAGGAGTCAAAGATACCCTTAGCATACTCACGATTTGTTATCTTTTGGTATTCTTCATAGGAAATAGCACTGAGAAGAATAGTTCTAGCTTTGTGATGCAGCGAGTAAAGCTTCTTCTGCTCAGCAGTCATCTCTGTTCTGGAGATCTTCTTGCCATCATCATCAACTGGATGCTCGTAGCCATCCACTATGATATCCCAGAGATCTGCATCAAAGCCCAGAAAAAAGCTTTCGATTCTGTATTTCCAGTACTCAAACCTTTGACCATCAAACATAGGAGGCTTTGCACTGTAAACATCTTTTTGCGCTTCACTGGTGGTAGCCATCTCAGTTTTTCACACCGGCCCGGATCACTGAACACTGTTAGGTGTGGTGATCAGAACTTGCGCTCTGATACCAATTGAAGGTATGAAAAACGGTAGAAAGGGGGGGGGGGTTTGAATAACGTTTTCAGAATAAAACTTCCACCTTAAAGATTTTGGCAAATCTTTCGAGAACAAATAAAGTGCTTAAGATAAGAGATAGAAAAGCACACAAGAATTTTATCCTAGTTCACTTGATGAATCACTCAAGCTAATCCAGTCCACCCGTTAAGGTGATTTCTTCCTTCATAGAATGAAGGTAATCCACTAATCAGGTACTTGTTACAACTGCACTTGCAACCTGCAAAGTGACTAACAATACAATGACTTAGCTATCACTAAGATTCACTCTCTTAGTCTTCTCAAGGATCTAACGAACCTTGGTCTCCTTAAGGAAAAACAAACAACTGTTTGAGAGTTTGGGTTTACAAAGAATTGCTTCTCAGAAAGCTAAAGTAAATACAATAAGAACAGTTTGAAGAAAGATTGCTAAGAGAATATTTGAATATTGCTTGAGCTTGAGAAAAGTTTCTTTCTTAGGCGGCATCTTTCATCTTCAGCCTCCTTATATACTCCAAGGATTAGGGTTTAGATGTTGCATGGAATGCTACCGTTGGAGGGCAAATCTGGGATTTCCAGGTTCTGCTGTGGCTGAACAAGTTAGGTAAGGTCGTCAGGAATAGTACAGTTGCTTTTGTACATGGATAGCGACTTGACCTTTAACCTAGATGACTTCTGATCAGAGCGACGCTTCATGTTGGAACTTGTGAAGCTTGGTGATCAGAGTCAGAGGGAAGCTTGGATCCTCTGACCTTTGTAACTTCTGCTTCTGGACTCAGAGGAGAAGTACTTGGTCTTTAGAGCCAGCTTACTCTTGGACTTCAGAGTCTTCACTTCTCAGCTTCTGGACCTTCAGAACTTCTGGACCTTCAGAGCCTCTGGACCTTTAGAGCTTCTGGACCTTCAGAGCTTCTGGTCTTCAGAACTTCAAGTGATCTGAATCCATATCAGAGCTTAACTATCTTCAGAAGCTTATTCTACTGTTTAGATTGAACATAGTGAGTGCGAAAGCGTTGCGTAGGTTACTCTTTGAGCATAGTGCTTTTGATTAATGTGTAATTAGACCAGAGTCAGAGTCTGTCATTTAAACACTCAGAAAACAACGTTAGAGTACCATAATTGTTCATACATAATAGTTAACATGTAATCATCAAAACATAGAGTTGTACTACATGATCAAAACTTCATCTTACAATTAGGTCATGTCATAAACAACAATAAAGTAGGACAAAAAAATTTCTCATATTGAATACCATTAAAAACAATTATGAGAATTTCTCAACTAGGATAGAAAATTATATTTGCATCTTCAATAGAATTAAAAAATTATGATATGTGTGTCCCAAATCACATTCAGATGTTAAAGATTTCACATTGACCTCCATTTGTCACCGTTCAATCATTTTTTTAATATATTAAAAAAGCCAAAGTCAATTCTTTACCATATTATTTCATATTTTACAGCATGATATTCTGCAATAAATTATCAGAATCATATATTTCATAACAATTAAATGCAAGATATATATGCATGATGCATGGGAGACTCTTTGTGCATATGTGTGGCTCTTATATAAATTATTCAGGGTGGTGGAAAATAGAAGATTTAGCTCAGTTTATCATCTCACAGATTAAACATGATGAAGGCATTGGGTATATTGGTGATTATTGCAGTAAAGATGTTGATGGTGTCTGTGCAGGGTCAACAAAATGTTGACTGGAGTCTCGCCCAGACAACAGTGCGTGTTCAAAATGAACTATTTGGTCTTCCTTTAGATATCCATTGCCAATCAAGGGACACTGATCTTGGCATACATCATCTTGAAAATCATCAATTTTTCGAATGGTCCTTCCATGTTAACATTAGGGATACTACTCTTTTTCATTGTGTCGTGCAGTGGGTGGACACTGTAACAATAACAAGGGGCATTGTAATTTACGATGCCAAGAGGGATGAGAGTGTTTGTACATCAAAATGCTGGCGTCAAATTAAAATTGATCGAGTTTGGTATTACCATGAGAAGCAAAACTCTTGGGAGAAGAGACCATGGTGATGGGGGTGCTACCCTAGCTTGCTTTATTTAAAAGCTTACATTTTTCGTATGTTCCAGGGCAAAATATATATAAATCAATAATCATACGTGTACACATTATACAGTTATGTATTATTTTATAAATAAAAGAGATCTTCCTTTACTTCAGAACAATTACATATCATGTCCGCTCAAATATGCGTTTGTTTCTCACGTTTGTAAACTTATTTTATTTTTCAGAACTCTCACAAATATGATCTCCAATTTGTCAAGGTGGATATGGTGTAGCTGCATGAAGCTAGACTAAAAGAGTTTAATTTTATTCAGGAAATGTTGCTTGGAGTTGCTCATTTAAGAAATGTCTGATCTTGGAGTCGCTAATTTTTGTGAATAAATGAAATTTCATTCATAATAAAAAAGGAAGACATGGAGTCTCACCATAACAATAGGGAACATACAAAGTTTAAGGCTTAATTATCCCGAAAAACCCCAAAGGTCATTTTTTCTAAAATACCGTGTTTTGCCAAAGCATCTGCAAAGGGATTGAGTTCCCTATAATATGTCACTCTCCAATAAAATTAAGTACCTTTTAGATAATTAAATTTATTCAATTTCAGATGATTGTGTGATTTCCCTGGCCGATTATTGGCATTATGAACCCAATCAACCACAATGGAATAATCACTTTCAATCACTAGGTTTTGGAGCTTGAAATCTCGACAGAAAATGAGAGGATTGAGGATTGCAAGAACCTCTACCGTCTACATCAAAAGCCCACTTTCTCATTCTTATCAAAGCTTATTTTGTATTTAAAATTGATATAATTTTAAATAATCGTTTACCATCTCTAATATTATGAAATTATCGGCGAAGCATGTATTTTAGGGGATTAATCTCGTTTTTTTTTCTATCATTTAAGACTGTTTTGTTTTCGTTCTTTCTTTGATTATTTAGATCTTTCTTTTGTTTGTAGACTTGGGAACTCTTTTGCTAATTTTATGGCTCAAAACACATCTAATCTTTCTGATGTTGTTTGGTTGGCGGAGGCACTTCCGAGATTGTTAAGCCTCTTGCAAGCGAATGTTCCTGAGGAAGAGAATTTATAATCCACTTATCTTTTTGATAATAGTAAAAAAATTTAAATTTAAATAAATATAATTTTTATATAGGAAAATGTTAGTTGTTAGTAAATTAGTTCTCCACAAGGTTCGAACCCTGGACCCTTCACCCTTTACCCTCCTAAACCCTTATGTCCCCTCATATTAAATATAAATAAGAATGATATAAACATAGAAATTTGAAATTAAAAATATGAAATATATTAATTTGGAAAATATTTTTTATATAAACAAAATATTATTGTGATTTATCTTAAATTTAAAATAGAAAAAACAGATAAAATAATCTAACTAAAATAAAACTTGATCAAATAAGATATAAGATTTTGGGAAATAAAAAAAGTTATCTTGTTTTTCTTGATCAAAATAGTAAAATATGAGCTTATATTTATCGATCAAATACATATTTGTTTGTGGGCCGACGAAGTAATAAAACTGAAAAATATAATAAATATGTATTTGTTAAATGATATGAGGCACGAGAACTTCCATGCACGAGACCCACGGCAAGTGCATCTTACCAATTATTTTTTGTCGTTTTATTTATTAACAATTTGAGTTGTTTTCCATAAAACATGAAACAACTTGTCGTGCTCTGGGTGTGCCAATTCCTTCGTGCTCTAGAGCAATGCTCTTCAAAAATAGTAAAATATAAAAAAAAAAATTTACAATTTTAATTTATTTTTTTAATATGTAAAAAAAATCCACGGGCCCGAGCTCATATACCCACCTCGAATAACAACAGTTGTATAATGTTGAAGTATAATAAATAGTAATATTTATTTATTTTCGAAAATGAAATATATATATATATATATGATAGTTGAGAAACATTCCCTCTCAACACGGGTACAGTAACCAGGGGAAACGAAAGCCGGAAAAATAAATCAGCCCTACAACAACCTCCTAAACACCACAAAACCTCTAAACAACCCAACATCTACCCTAAAAGAATAGATCCCATTTGAAATGATGACTCAATCAAGCCGAGCAAACTAAAAAACCTACAACAAAACACACAATTCATAGAGTTGATACCCGGAGCCTACATAAAACAACAAACAGAGAAATAGATAAAAAGAAAAACTAGACATAATGAGAAGCCAACCGAGATCACAACAAGCAAGCAAGCATCTCCAACACAGCCGTCAGACCACCTACTCAACAACGTCAGTATGGAAAAAACATTGAGGCCGGAAGGAGACTGTAGCCACAACGCCCTTGCCTTAACCCATGCAGCAAATTAAAGAGATGTCCAAACCCTCACTCAACACAGAAACACCACCGTCGACGTCTGGCAAAGAAACCAACAACCAAAACCCATCCAAAAATGGAAAAAGACCAACAGCAGGCACCACCATCCGCCTCAATCGACATGCTCAGCCGCCGCACAGACACATCAACCACCAAACAAAAACACCACGATCAAAACCCGACCCTGCAACAACAAACCCCCCAAAAACACCAGATCAGTGGCACTCGTGAAGCAGAAGCTAGCTGAGACGGCAAAAGGAGCCAGGAGAAGCCCTTAGCGGCGCATTTGGAGGTGCAGACCCACGACCCAGCAAGAACGACGAACGAGACACCACCAGCGGAGCAAGAAGCGTCAGTGGGGAGGAGGAAACCAGCGGCAACGACAAGAACATGGATCTCCATTGTCAAGGACGGTCGCGGCCGCCAGAGAAGAGCCCAGAGGACCGGAACGAGAGTCCTTGCAGCCGCACAAGCCATGATCTAAGGATCTCGAAGACAGGCCGGAGGAGGGGGAGGGCGGAGAACAAACGGAAAGGAAGGAGACGGTGGGGGTTTCCGCCGCGCATGAAGGTGGCGCGGCGGCCACTCAAAGAACCCTAGATCTTGGTGGCTTGAAGAGAGAAGTCAAAGAGAAAACGTAGAGAGATAGTAATATATTAATTATAAAATAATAAAGCTTAGTGAATAACATTTTAAATAAAAACCACTAAAATGATTATTTTATTGTTAAATAGAATATGTGATGAAAATTTATTGATACGCTTGTCACAATTGGGTATCTAACAGTTTTAAAATTTTATCTGATGTTTGTGCAATGATTCTCTTCAATTATAAATGTTTAAATGGGACAGAAGATCAATTTTTGTCCTAATTTTGCGACAAGCAATCTATAACCATCCCTAAATTGTGATAGAATATACATTTTGTCCCAAATTAATTGATATATTGTTAAATAATCCTTGTGACAGAATGTTAATGCAAACATTATCACAAGTTGGGATGGAATAATTACGAAACTCTGTCCCAAAATTTGGCGTCATGATTCCCACCAAAAGTTTTAAAATATTTTAGGACGGAATTTATATTTTGTCCATAAATCGGGACAATTAATATATTTCTGTCCCTAGATTTTGACAGAATTAAAATTCCGTCTCGCAATAACAAATATATTTTCAATATTATTTGGGACAGAATATTATCATTTATTCTGTCACACATTGGAGCAAAATACTTAAGCGATTTTGTCCCCAATGTTGGTGCCTAGGTTTCCCACCAAAACTCAATATTCAAATTCCGACGGAAAATAAATGTCGTCTCAATATTGCGACGGTTTAAATAAATTCTATCGCGTAATTTTTTTTTTAAATATCACTTGTGACAGAAAATTATTGCTAACTCTGTCACAAATTGGGATGGAATAATTAAAATATTGCGCCCCCAAAGTTGGCGCCTTGCTTCTCTCCAAAATAAATATTTCAATTAGGGCGGAATTTTGTTGTCCGTCGCAAATTTGCGACGATTTATGTAATTTCGTCCCTAAATTGTGACGAAACTCGTATTCCATCCCAAACTGTTAAATTGATGTTTTAAAAAACTTTGGCGACGAGATAGTGTCACCAAATCCATCACGAATTAACTAAAATTCCGTCCCAAAATTTCGTCTTAATTTGAGTATATCAAACAATTAATTATCTAAGAAAGTTAAACTTGTTCCTTCATGAACATTGAGATGAGGTATAGTACCTAAGGTGTAAGGAACATGATGTGAGATTCCTAGAGAGAATGAGAGCGTCACCGCTTAGAGAGAGAGTGTAACTGAATTTCAAGTTTGTTATTTCTCAAATGAGCTAAGAGTCCCTTACAATTGGTATTCCTCCCCTATTTATAGTTGGGGGAGTTGGGCTTAGCGCCTCTAAATCATTCTAATGGGCCGTTTGGGCCTCCGGGATGAAGGTCCAAGTTCCCGGTCCGCTCCTCGCCTTAGGCCAGCGCTCCTGGGTGAGGGACCCTGAAGTCTCGCCCAGTCCACAAGACACCGAGCTCGAAGCATGAGAGCTAAGTGTGTCTTTAAACAAAAGAGACGAGGTGATGGTCGTAAGAAACTAACTAATGCTAAACATAAGGTACGGAAATAAAGAGAAATTGCCAACATGGCTTGGTAATTTAAAGCTTAAAAATTTAAAGTTTTGAACGCCTCGTCACGCTTCCTTGGCGGCTTGAGTCCACAATCAAGCTTGTGCCGATGATACTGGATCTGCTCGCCCCGCCATAGTTACGCACGTGTCCTGAATCGTGACCCCTTGACATGTGTCGAGCCTTCGCCATGCGTTGCGCCCTGAAGCGACACAAAAGTTACCGAATCCAAGGAATCTCAACCACTATCTTTGGAATGTCCTTTTGAATCACAGTAGAGCCTGACAATTTGAATTCAAACCAATAAGCTTCAACTGTTGTAACCTTTCATTTAATGCATTGTTTTTCCTCTTCCCGAAACTCGCGCCGCACTCCCTTGAGTAATCATTTTATCCTGCCACGTCAAGGCACGGTTTCCTAACCGCTACTCTCCCCGACCTTTAAATCCTTTCCTCTTCCATCATTAACCTCTTTCCATCAACTGTTCCCACATTCATTCCTGACTCTCACACTGGTTCCCCTTGCCGATCTTGCGAACTTAAAGCTCCGACCCCTCTTGCTCCTCTTCTCACAGTCCTTTCCTGGTTAGTTTCTTATCCTTTCTTTCTCCTTCTATTTTTATGATGCCTTCCGCAGGGGCCCTCTCCTCCGTGGAGGAAATCAAAGCCCATCGCTTGGCAACCTTTGCCACTCTCCCTTCCCCCATCTCCGAGGCTCCTGATCAGGGGGTTCTTGACCAACCATCAGAGCTTTCTACCAGTGAATCCCTTTCTGACCTTGCCCAAATGGCTGGTGGGCTTTGCTGTTCTCCGCTACTAGAGGGCCTCTTTCGCAATGCTGGCTGCCAAAAGCAAGATCGCCCTTGGCAACACCGTGTGTTTAATGACCCCAAGTATTGCTACTTCTTCTTTGTATACGAATACTTGTTTCTTGATCTTGGTGTCAAGCTTCCCTTTTCACCCTTTCTCACCCAAGTGCTGTGTGACATTAACGTTTCTCCTTGCCAACTTCACCCTTGCTCCTGGGCCTATCTGAAATGCTTTGAAATTCTCTGTCGTAGCATTGATGTGGTGCCTTCCCTTTCCCTCTTTTCTTTTTTCTTCGAAGCAGATCCCCGATCTAATGGGCCGGTTGGGCCTCCGGGATGAAGGCCCAAGTTCCTAGTCCGCTCCTCGGCTTAGGCCAGCGCTCCTGGGCGAGGGACCCTGGGGTCTCACCCAGTCCAAAACTATTAAATACGAATCACATGAATAATTTTATATACGTTATTATTTCTAACAAACATGTGCATTCTAACCACGAAAGAAATCCTAAAAGCTTTGTTGCAGTATCCCCCGATCAACTTATAAGCTTCTTGGGTTTTTTTTTTCCGTGAAATACATGAATTTGCAATTTACAACAATAATTGAATTTTTCTGATGACTATCTACCCACAACCCAATATTAAAGTTCATTAATGTTTTGAAGAACAAAAGCTAATGCGTTAACAAAAAGTTTTAATCTAAAATCGATATCTATATAAGTATAGGGAATTGTTATTCAGACCCCCCACCCTTATTTAGACCCCCAAAAATCTGGGAAACGTCAAAAATACCCTTAATGAAAATAAAAAATTTGAAAAATACCCCTCCCTCCATCCTCACCTTCTTCCTAATGCTTTGATGAAACACCCCCCCCCTTCACCCCCCTCTCACCACATTCTCTTTCTTCTTCCAAACTTACTCTCAACTTCCAAACTCACTCTCAACTTCCCACATTGTTGCCGACCACCGCCTCCACCACCCATGCCACCGCCATCGTCGTCCTCACCCAGCACCATCACCAACATCGCCACCGCCGTCGTCATTCTCATCCGACGTCTCCTCCCTCGTTGCCGTCGTCATCTGTGAAGGTACTGCACTCTAATCCCGATCTAGATCTATCGCACTCTCATTAAGCGTGAGCATCGTACTCTTTGTGTGCGTCAGGTTCGCCCCCTGAGAGTGCGACAGAGACGCACACTGAGAGTACGTTTATCTGTTATAATTATCCAGACGTATTGTTAAACCGCATCACTGTCGCACTTATAAGGTGCGTTTGTGACGCGCTTTCAACGTGCGATTAATACATTTCTGGCCTGTAACAGAAACAGTAAACAATTTGCATTTTTTGTTTTGCATTTCAGGATGAGTCTCCCTGAGTCATATGAAGTGGACATGCCACAAGAAAGACAATTAGCCAATGTAGAAGATAGACATGATGTGTCAATTGCAGTTGACTACACAGAACACTTTACCACAGACAGGGTATTTTCAAAACCAATGAGAGAGTTTATTTGAAATAAGTTGAATTTATATGTGATTCGTATATGTGTTAATATTTTGTAGGTTTTTGCTACTCGGGAGGAGCTTTTGGATTGGGCTAAGAATGTAGGAAAGCAACTAGGCTTTGTGATCATTATTAGAAGGTCTGATTGTGGGAGCAAGGGCTGTGAGAGTAAAGGGAGACAATTGGCTATTTTGGTCTGCGAGATGAGCGGCAAGTACAAACCGTACAAGTCTATGTTGGTGCGGAAGAGGACAAGAACCAAGAAATGTGATTGTCCGTTCAAGCTCAAGGCGAGATACACATCAGAAGATGGTTTGTGGAGGTTGACTGTAGTGCATGACGACCACAACCATCAGTCAGCCGAGTCTCTGGTTGGCCATGCATATGTCGGTCGCCTTACAAGTCAAGAAAAGGATATGGTTGGTAAAATGGTTGACAATAAAGTGAAGCCAGGTAACATGTTGCTGGCATTGAAGGATGTCAACCCTCAGAATCTGACTACCATAAGGCAAGTGTACAATGAGCGGATGACACACATTAGGGCCAAGAGGGGACAATTGTCAGAGATGCAGCACTTGATGAGGTTGTTGGAGGAAGACAGGTACACGCACTGGTCCAGAACTGAAGAGGGTTCCACAGTGATCCGGTCCTTATTCTGGGCCCATCCAGTTTCCATTCAACTATTCAACCAATTTCCTACTATTGTCTTGCTTGATAGCACATACAAGACCAACATGTATATGATACCATTGTTGGAGATGGTTGAAATGACATCAGTTGGATTCACATACACAATCGGTTTTGGCTACATGTGCAATGAACGTGAACCTAAAGTTACATGGGCACTTTCAAAACTAAGGGGGTTGCTACTTAGAGAAGAGGACATGCCTAAAGTCATGGTTACTGACAAAGACACTGCTTTGATGAACGCAGTTACAGCCACATTCCCTACAGCAGCTCACATGCTATGCCAATTCCATATTGCTAAGTGTGTGAAGGCAAAGTGCAAGCTCACTATCTAAGACAAGGAGATGTGGGATGATGTCAGGGACGAATGGAATAGAGTCATGTATGCCGAGTCAGCGGAGGAGTTTAATGCAGGCATGGACTTTTTATGTTCACTTGTTGGGGAGCACTCTGACCTCATGAATTACATTAAGGAAACTTGGTTGCCGTTTAAGCACAAGTTTGTGAAGTATGCGATTGACCGTTACATGGACAGGGGTAACACAACTACTAACAGGTACATTCTTAGACATTGACATTTCAATAAGTTTGCTACATTCATTAAGTATATATTAATGTTCACGTTATAACTTTGCACAGGGTTGAAGGTGCACACGCAAAACTGAAAACGTGCATCAGAGAGGATTAATGCTGCTTTTCAGGCAAGAGTGACATGTGTGCGGCTTGGGCAGCTATACATAGGTGCACACTTCTCCAGCATACAAGGATTAATGCTGCTTTTCAGGCAAGTATCTTCATCAGAGAGCATACGTTTAAGGACAAGTTGTACGACAACCAGCGTGGTTTAGTCTCAAGATATGCCCTCATGTTGATCGCAAAGGAGAAAGCGCGCGTTGGAAAATGCGGCTGCACTATCAGGAGGACACACGGCCTGCCTTGTTCATGTCGCCTTGGTATGATGACCACTATTCCATTGACAACAGTGGACCAACATTGGAGGAGGCTTGCATCGACATCTGCACCTGATGAATCCCAACCTGTTTTGGGATTGAGCATTGCGACAGAGTTAGAGGTCATTGCAAAGATGTTTGAAGAAGCTAATATTTTGAAAAGACAAACTATCAAAGAGTTAGAGGTCATTGCAAAGAAGTTTATTAATGTAACATTGTAATAAAGTTTCTGTTGTGTTAAAGTTACATGTTTCTGTTGTGTTAAAGTTTCTGTTTCTGTTGGAGTTTCTGTTTCTGTTTCTGTCAAGTTTCTGCAAAACCTCGCACTATGTAACTGCATGACCAACGCACTCTCAGTGTGCGATGGTAACGCCTTTAAAAAGAGCGACTCATATCACGCACTTTGTAAATGCGCGACTAACGCACTTCACTAAGGGCGAATATGTGCCTTTCCTATGTATAGTCAGACACTGGGGCATCAACTCTGACACTAATTAATCGCACCTTCAACATGCGCGTGCAACGCATGTTCACGGAGCGTCTACGTCGCTCCGTGGGTAGGGGCGATAGAAACGCACTACACGGGTGCGTTCGAAAGGGGTAATTTCGGGTTTCAGAAATTTCCTTCGGTCTAAATAGGGGTGGGGGGGTCTGAATAACAATTCCCATAAGTATATATGATGTCAATTTCGTGGGCCGCTCAACTATTTTCTTAACGAGGAAGAAAAGAAAGTCAAACCTATAACTACTAAGGGAGAGCATTTTGCTACTATTCATATATGGGTTTTTATTCAATGTGATGGAGGTGCACCATAAGAAACTATTATTTTATTTTTTGGTTTTTCTATTTGGTTCAATTTAGATTGTGGTTGTAATTTCTTTATTTATTTACTTTCGCTGAGTTACTTGGAAATAATATTATTTTACATATAATTTGAAAAAAATATTATTTTATATATTATTTACCTTTGTTCAAATTGGTGGAAATAAATTCATATTATATTTTTATAGCTTGTTTTAATTATTGTTGCAATAGTTGATATGCGTTAATATTTATTATGTAGATATTTATGTTGGAAGTATAGATAATTGTAGGCGAAAATAGTAGAAATATAATTTGGAAATTAATTATTGGATTAATAGTAATTAGATATATGATATGGATGAATATTGGGAAAATCACTTATTAACGTTTTAATTTTTTTATTTTTTTGGTGTGGAAGGAGAATTTTACAATTGAGTTTTGTTTTAGAATTAGGGATAGTTTTATGATTTAAGTATTAAATTATGATAAATTATACACCTGGGAATATTTTTTAATTAGATTTACAAGCCCTCCTGATTTGTTATTTCCTTGTGATGAAGGTGCACCATAAGGGAGTGATTAATTTGTTTTTATTCAGGGTTTTAATAAACTTTTTCGTGAATTTTTGGGTTGCATTCCTTTTTCATGTACTTTTTCAGGTTTGAACTTTATAGTTGTAGGAAAAGCAGAATTTACTTTTGATGTAACTTTTCATATGAAGGAGCACCATAAGGGAGTAATTAATTAGATTTTAATCAACTTTTTTATCAACTTTTTCATGAATGTTTGAGTTTTATTCCTTTTTCATGCACTTTTTCAGGTTTTTACTTTATCATCTTCAATTTGCAGTGTAAAGTAAATGGATCACTTTATGGCAGAGTTTTCTTTTCCGAAAACTTTTAATGGGATAAAGTGACATAAAATGTGTTGTGTTTGAATTTGGCTTGAAAATTTTGCTATATAAGGGTGTGATATTGGGTTGTTGTTGGACAAAGCTCATTCACATTATCATGCTGTCTATTGTTTGCTATCTGTTATTTGCATTCTTTTTGTATTCTTTGATAAAGAATAATCTTACATTTAATTTTATGTTACTTCACAGGAAGTTGTGCAGCAAAGAGAAGTGGCTCAAAAGAATGGCTATTGCCACAGTGGTAACTGTTGCTGAAATTTTGAAGAATAACGGGCTTGCTGTTGAAAAGAAAGACATCAACATTTGACATCAAGGATGATTCTAGAGGTAGACCTGTCCAAAATGCCAAGATTGAAATAGTACTTGGGAAAACAGCAAACTTCGATGAGCTCATGGCTGCTGCAGTTGCTGAAGATGCTGAAAATGGTGATCTTGAAGAGCAGGGCTTATGAAGTTGGTCAAAATTAAACCTGAATCGGTTGAAGATATGTACTCTTAAGTGATTTGCAATTTTGTTGTCATTAGAGGACATTTCATTATTTGTAGTGTGACCCTGCTATATTGAACACCAAAATTCGTTTGTTTCTTTTCCCCATATAAAATAGGCAGTTATTGTTTTGATCATTGGTGGATTTACTTTATTTTGTTAGAGGAGGGTCATGGAATTTCTTAAGTTCTGAAAATTTATGACGAATCTATGTTTCTTCAAAAAGATTGCCCTTCAAGCATTAAGAGATGCTTCAGCTACTGAGGCAGTAGTCCGCTCCCTCAACTATGTGTTGATATACCTATCCGTTCTATTTTGTTTAAGCTTAGGTACTTTTTATACAAATATTTGTCAGCTTAGAGTAAACTAGCGGCATCATTCAAAGCCTAACAAAGTTATATGGATCCCTAATATTAAAGATGGATCATTGATACATGTTATCTGGATCACTAGGTGGTTATATCTAGACTATCCGTTCTTTGAGCATCAGGTGAAAATTAATGCTGCCAGCTTCATATCTTAGATTGAAGTGGTGTTTATCATTGATTACCTGCTATGTATTTAATTTTGTGGCCTTGTCAGTGAAAAAACTTTGCTCTTTTGGCTTCTGTAGATTCACTGGTTCTCCATTTTTAACTCTTTCATGATGGTCATCTTTCTAACTGGATTGGTGTCAATGATATTAATGAGAACTTTGAGAAATGACTATGAAAAGTATGCTCGGGAAGATGATGATTTGGAAACTTTGGTGAGGCTTTGTTGACTTTGTCTGTAAATTTTTATTTATTTGTGTAATATCCATTCCTTTTTCACGAAAAAATGATTTGGTCATTCTCAAAAAATTTCAGGAAAGAGATATTAGTGAATAATCTGGCTAGAAAAATCATCTATATTTCCCTTTTTTGGAAATCTAATGCTACATCATGGTTCAAGATATATATAAACACATACTCTAGAACAGTAATATCTCATACTTATAAAACTTTTACTACTGTCATGTTTTGTCTTATGGTTTTTCTTTAACTTTTTACTTATGTTTAGCTAAGAGAACTGGAAATCATTTTGTTAATTGGAAATCATTTTAAAATGTCTTTTATTATTGAATCTGATTTCATTTTCAAGCATAGCTTCCTTTTTTATTTTATGTTGCGTGTTGTTAAGTGGTCCTCCCTTTACTAATTTTACTAATTATTAGCAGTTTGAGTATTTGTTTCTCCCTAATTCTTTTTTTAAATGTTCCTATCAAATGATCTCATTCTCCTATTTCATGGTGATTGTAGATTATGGAGTTGATAACTATGACATTGGAGGATGTAAGCTCAGTTGATGAAGTTCCTGTCAGCTGCATTCCATCCATATATAATGTCACTGCAGTGCCTGTCTTTTGTTGTGACCACTGGTAGCTGGACTTGAACAACATCAGGGTTTCCTTTAATGGACAGTTTTTTAGCAGCAATATCCCTCAGCCTATATCTCTCAGCTCTTGAGCCAATCACTTGGCCTAAGATTGATGCTGCAATAGTAAATGCCATAGCTGTTTTAGGCATTTAGACACCCTTCCTTACTATTCCAATGAACGGAACAGCTGCATGGACAGCAGCAAACCATGACGGCGAAAATTTCTCTGTATGTTCTCTCCATACGCCTAAGGGGACATTAACTTCCATGCCCAACATCCCTATCACAAGAACTTTTGTCGTCAATGACTGAGGGCGGAAGTTCTTTGCAAACGCAGTGCGTGCTAGAGCTGCCTGGGCCGCAACTATTGCTTCAGAGCACTTTATTTTTATGCCTGGAGGAGGATGAATAACCTTTGCAACAAGGGGAAGCACATTGCTGAGTCATGCTGACTGCCCGGAATGACTTTGCAATTGGACAGTTTCCACTTTGCAGCCACTCATTGCTTGCTGCCTCATGCTTTGAAGTTTGAACTATCCTGTGAAGAAGGTTCTCTTTTTGATGATTTGGATTTTTTTGCTGGTTCTTCCACTTTTCAGAAAATGCATCAAAACTGAAAGGCCCGCCAAATCCAAATGAAGATAAGCTATTAGTTGTTGCCTTTGCGGCCAAAGGATTGAAATGGGATTTGGGAAGCTCAGGCTGTACTTTCTCTGAATGCTGGAAAGATCTCCCAGACAAGGGGACAACACCATCGCTCCCATGGAAAAGCCTAAATGCCAAATCAAAATTCGGACCATCTTCAAAAATTGTGAGGTAGATATGGGGATGGAGGTTTGAATGGACCATTATCCTCAACAATACCATGGAGCAGAACAGAGAGACTGTTAAGGGCGTCAAATTCCTGTCTCAAACTAGTGGTGGTGATGACATGGTTAAGGATGGAATGATAGAGGATTGGGCGCTGACTCTGATCAGGTAATTAATGGTGTGCTAAACAATTCGTTCTGTTCATTTTTCTCATGGCAAACAGCTTGAATTTTTATTCTTCTTTTTAATTATGTTATCAATTTGTGAAGTGAATATATGAGCAGTTAGTTATTTGTGTTTTGAATATTCTCATAAGGTCTTAAGGTCTGATAAATAAGATTTGGACAATGTTAATTGTGTTATCACTTATCAATGTTTTGTTAGGTAGGTTAAACCTGTAAATTAAATGCCAAATTTTCTTTGGGTTATTTAAGGAAATTGAAAAACAAAACAGACTCCCTAACTACACTTCCTAACTACATCCTGACACATCAAGTGAAACATTGTTGCAGGTGGTTGTGTCTAAGCTTTTCAGTTTTAATTCCTCTAGTGTGTTCGCAACCTTGCCAGATTTTGATTGCCTACTATAGGGAAATAGCGTTTGTTATTTATATGGATATGCTATTATATATTGTATAATTGAAATAAATGATATTCATTCTCAATATTTAGAATATGTTATCCAAAGGCTTTATAATGTGAGTCCTAATTATCGTTTATTTGTAAAGAAAATTTAAAGTCGTTTATAGCAATAGTGGATCAAATATTATTATGTTCTTACAATAGTAGTCAAAATAAAAATGTTGAAAAATAGATTAAACATCGTTCTTGTTTATATAGACATAAATGTGTTTAAATATTTTGTCATTTTAATTGATTTACTTTTTTTATGACATCATATTTAATCGAATTTTATGTCAAGAATATAGAACAAAATTAATTTTGAAATATGATTGAATCTCATTATATTTTTTTGAACTCATTATATTTGATAGAATGGATATGTATTTATTTTGAGTTAATTAGTTGATATGCACTGTCAGTGTAAAATTCTTATACGTATAACACATTATAGCATGTTACATAAGTGGAATAATTAATTTAGTTCAAATTTTAATTAAAACCATGATATATTTTTTGATTTGTCGGAATTCAATTTGGTGATTCTATAAACAATGTTACACTGACGATGCATACACATTAATTTCTTCAGTTTTAGTACGAAACAAAATTAAATATGTGCACTAATTTACATATATTTGATTTTTAACTTACATGTTATAATATTACTATTAAATAAAAAAATTTGGCAACCGTGCATCACACACACGGGATATTACCTAGTTAGTATCCATGTCTATGTCTATAACATGGACGATTCATACCTTAGGCTGAAAACTTTTTCTATCTTCCTTTACATTCTCACGTGCACAGGTCAATAATGTGATCAAAAACCATTTGAGACCTCTCGTGTGCATGCAAAAACCAAAAAACAGCTGGCTGTAAAAAACGAAACCTCGTCGACGTGTGAATGCAAATTACAAACTGAGCTCTGAAATCTGTCCATAATTAATGCATTTCTAAAAACGAAGGTATACTCGATTATTTTTCTTTGCAGTACTAATTCTTTTTTTTTTTTTGAAACTGGAAAAATTATTAAAACGAGCTTAAGTAGACATAGAGGCAGTTACATCAGAAACAACCAAACGAACACAATCCGGCGGAACCTTCTCAATCCAAACACAATTGGGGTACTTTGAGGAGTTCTTTAGCTGAGTGATCAGTTACAGAGTTACCGGATCGGTAGACAAAAGAAAAGCTAAAACTATGAAAGCGAGAAACCAAATCCTTACAATCTCTAATAATTGAAACAAAATAAGAAGCATCATGTAATGGCTTATTCCAAGCGTCAAAAAGTTTGAGGCAATCCGTTTCCAAGACGATCTCCATGAAGAACATCAGCGACAAGTGAAAGTGACCAACGGAAAACCAAGGCTTCAGCGATCAAAGGCGAGGGCGCATCAATGGGGAATGCCGTCGCCGCTGCCATAACTAGACCATGTGCATTGCGAGCCACACAACCGAAACCAGCAGCTTGATCTTCCTTCCATGATCCGTCGAAGTTCAGCTTGATGATGTCTTGCTGTGGTCGGATCCAAGCTGCCGGAAGAAACCGTTCACGAACAGGAGCTGCTGCACGCGGGGGCGCCACCATCATCTGCAATCGGGCCATCAGATCATCAACCTGCGGCTGTACCCCTTGGAACACACAACGGTTTCGAGCTTCCCAAATCACCCACAAAACTGAAACACGCAAAGCTTCCAAGTTGCTGTCATGAAGCTCAAAAATCTACTGCAAGAAATTCAAGACCATGCTAGTAGGCTGCATCCGCAAGCCACCCACCATCGCGAACCACCAACGAGCTGAAACTGGGCACTGAAGAAGCACATGATCAATCGTTTCAGGAGTATCATGGAAAAAAGGACAGCTTGCGTCCACATCAACACCACAGATTTGCAACAATTTCCTCACTGTTAAAATGCCTCTCACACAGCCCTCCAAGCAACCTCCTTGCAACGAGGCAAAACTTGGACATGCCACAGAGATTTCCAAAACTTAACAGGAGCAATATGTGCAGTAGAAGAAGACGCTGCGCGAGAAATCTTTCGCTGCCTAATAAAACCATAACCTGACTTCGTCGTATACAAACCATCAACCGTATGGGGCCAATACAGGTCATCATTCTTAGCTGTCAACGCAAGGGGAATTTGGAGAATCAATTTTGCTATTGGAGGCCAAAAAATCATCTCCACCAAATCCCTATCCCACACCTGTGTGCCAGGTAAAAGCAACTGCGAAACCATAGTCAAGTTTGCACTTTGGGCAAGGTCTTCCCTATAGATAAGCGGAGAATCATCCGGAAGCCATTTGTCATGCCATATATCAATGTTTTTCCCAACGCCAACCCTCCAACGAGCCCCTTCCTCAAACACCCATTTAGTGCGAAAAATACTAGTCCAAACATAACTAGGACGACTACCTTTCTTTGCAGCACAAATAGATGATTGAGGGAAGTACACAGACTTAAACAATTTGCAGTACTAATTCATACTAGCATGTTTCATCAAACTTTTTCGGATTGTATAAATAATCTTAGATAAAATTTAAGTTAAATCATTATTATTTTATATAGACTAATGATATTTAGGATAAACAAATAAATGTAAAATTCTTAATTCACTTATTTTAAATGTCATTGATTCTTTAAGACTAGAATGATTTAATTTAAATTTTTCTTAGGAGACAGCCCCCATTTTTTCTCCTAAAAAACAATTCTGATATAACTACTCATTGAAGTTTCTTTCAACTAATTCACCTATTAGAATCAATTGTTCTAAACATGTCAATACATATAAACATCAACACTTTAATATATGAAAAAATTTCTTTAGTTTTATTACAAAACAAAGCTACTCAATGTACATATATGTCTTAATCTTAAGGGTTGGTCTTGTGGACTTGACAGAGTCTTGTATCTAACATGTCGTAAGTTTGAAACTAGTTCTTTTGAGTGAGGTAAATGTAAGTCTCATGTAAGTGCTCATTAAGCCCGACAGTTTCTCTGCCTTAAACTGGAGCACCATCCTCTCACCCTGGATAAACCCTACTTCCGCTTATCTTCCAATGAATATGAAGGTTGCAATATGCATATATCTAAATTTCTTCTTATCTCCTCGAAGTAACCGAAAGCTTACCTAACAGCAGCACTTTGTGTGAAGTGAGCCATTTTAGCAAATGCTCCATTAACCTTAAAACTGTGCTCCTAAATATGTGCATAGCCATTATGATGAGCATTATCTTTACCCATCTTAACTGTTAGTTTGTTAGGTAAAACGTGAATTTGAATTGTATATATGTATATATATCCATCTACACCTACTACCAGAAGAAGCTCTTTTAGCTGTTAGGTTAATTACACACATGCAATTGATGTTGGTCTTCCTCTCAATGATAACAAAGCGCTAGTGCCTATATGGTTTTTTTTAAAGCAAAATAAAAAAATATTTTTGCAATAGTTAGGAGTGCAATTATTTTCTGAAGTACCAAAAAAAGTTAGGAGGGAAATTTACAAAGAAATTGCATTAAAAAAATCCAATAAAACAAAACAACCTACCAATCTCAAACAGGGAAAACTCAACCAGTCCAAGAAGGGCATCCACCACCCAAAAAACCATCTCCAAAAATCCTAAGAACCACAACAAAGTCGATCATATGACCGTAAAGAACCTAAAAAAACCGAACCAACTAAATTATCTACTTGCATGAAACTCCACTATCTCAACCATCAAACCTAAAGATAAATTTTTCATAAAAGCTATAACACCAAGCCAACTAGCTCGCATTGTCTTAGAAGAGATAAACTCGACTTGTCATCAACATCGCTCAAGCTCTTATCCTTTTTAGGCCGACCCCGCTATTTGAGAGTTACAAGCGCACCATCAACAACGTCACAAGGAACTGCTTGTACAGTTGTACCTCTTCGACCTGATTAAAGCCACTAGACAAAACCCCTCCTATATGCCTGCCAAAGCTCACGGGCGCCAACCGAGAGAACAAAACCTGAAGAGGAAACACACGTGGAGGAGAAAGAGGAATGACAAACCTCTAGGAACGATTATCCACACGTCGACAAAGCGGAAACCTCCTCCTCCTCAAAACTAGAAACGTGACAACACCCCAACTCCAGCAACCAATTGGGCCCAACCTGATCACAACAAGTGACAAGGGACCCATGGAAGATCACCCTAAGGCTCCCGGTCCCAGCCTAGGACCAGAAACAACCTTCTGCAAGAAAAAAAGATTTACCTTACCAATAGCAACACTATTTAAGCATACCTTAGATTCTCACCTTAGATCCTCCCGCAAAGATCAAACAATAAAAGGTGGGGATTCAAAGAAGAAACCACATTCGAACTCAACACCTTTCTATGAGTGACACTAAAGTCTAAGCATCTTCGTGTCTGCAAGTCAGGGGAGAGTATACCTCATCAACCTGTTCAACTTCTACAAAAAACCAGGAAATATAGTTGTATGACCAAAAACCATAATAAATCACGATCACTCAGACACTCAGTTTCATTCACCAATAAAAAAGAGGGAAAGAAATAGAAGCTTCAATTTTACTATTTTACGATTAAGTTGTGGTTTGTTCAAGTGTTACATGCATGCTTGCTTCTGCTTAAGTGATATCTCATATCCGATTCTTATGTCACTCTGTTAGAAGAGGTAGTCTAACCAAGATGTGAAAGTTAGTGAATCCAAACATGATTACTTCCTATGGACAATGTTATTTTGCATATCGACTAAAGAAACCCCCAAGTGGGCAAAGTAATATGAATAGATAGTTGAACACAACTTGACAAAATCACAAGAAGCATGAAATTGATTTTCTACAAGAAGTTGAGCATTCCAAGTATAAAAACCTCTAGAAATTTAAAATTCCTTTCATATGAGAATAAGAAACGTACGCCAAAAAAAGTAGCAAGTTACCTTCACTACATGTAAGGCCTTAAAATATTACAGTCAACACAATCACAATTGCATCCACAATACATCACAAAGATTTTAGAAAAGTCAGCAACCATGTTGCAATCCTAATTCTAGCTGTTTCAGTCACATTTACTTTGTAATTTCCATAATTTCAAACAATATATGTGATGTAACCTCTACTATGACCATATATATATAACCTTAAGTCTACATTTCTTCCCTTTCTAGCTTGTTTAGAAGAGCTGTGATTAGAGCATCCCTCTTCTCAGCTCTAGCTTCTTCTCTAATCCTCCTTTGCTCCTCCCTTTCTCTCCATCTTTGGTCCATCATTATCCTCTGATTCTTCAAGACTTCCATTTGCTGCCTCCACTCCATCTCCTTCAATCTCCTCTCGTTCTCCCTCGACTCGAACGCTTCCATCCACTGCGCTTCTATCTGCATCTGTTGTCTCATGAACTCCTCCAGAATCTCCTTCAAATTGTTCAAACCACCACTTCCACAAGCCACCTTAGCCTTCTTCTTCTTTCTTCGGTTACCGGCCTTCTGGTGGTCTGCTTCAGCACTCTCTTCATTAACATCGTCTTCGTCATCCGATGAGAGCTCCACAGCCTTCTTCTTTGAACCTGCAGCTTCAGCTTCCGCCCACATCATTCTCTGCATCCTTGCATTGAATGTTGCTTGGAGCTCATTGTAAAATGGGAATTGCTGTCTCCCTGCTTCTTGCTCCATTGTTTCACATCCCTTCACATCTCAAATAATTAATTAAAAAAAAAGTTTCTATTCATTATCTAAGGAAAGTTATGAACTATCAAGCTTAAAATACTAACTACAACTAGTATATATTAATGTGCATCATGTTAAAAACTTTTGAACTATTTTTTTTTATCATCGGTAGACAAAACTTGAAGATAATTCTATGGTGGACAATTTTAAAAACTAGTTAGTAGTTACGAATCATATTTTTAAAACTAATTATATTTAATATGTAATATATTTATAATATGCTTTTTGTATTGAAATAAATTAATTTTCAGAAAACGCATTTTAGTTTATGAACCAAATTTTTCTCAATTACTTCAGGATCCTCTCAACTACTTAATAAGAAATCAGGTTTATGAAAAGATGAATAGAGATAAATACCTTGTAGCGGGTTACAAGGTTTTTCCACTTGCACTTGCATTGATCTGCACTTCTATGGTAACCCTTTTCCTTCATGTTGGTGGAAATAACATCCCACAACTGCTTGTTCCTTTTAGTCTCCATGAAAGCCTGATCCAGCTCTGCTCTCATCACCAGGAACTCCTTGGTCTCTGCGATGCTCCATTGAGGGAACCTATCAGTCACATCCACGTTAGTGATGATGTTCTGATGAGGAAGAAGATGCTGCTGCTGCTGCTGCAGATGTAGATGGTGATGACCCTCCATTCAAATTGAACGAATCAAATCTGACCCTTCTTCAAGTTTTCTAGAAGGAGTTGTTAGAAGATTACGAGGAAAAAGATGGGTTTTGTTTGGGGGGTTATGGAGGAGAAAGAAATGACGAGAAAGTAAAAGAAAGGTTATATATATGTGGGTGGTGTGAACACGGTTAAGAGGATGATGAAGCTGATGTGAATGGCCCCAAGAGGAAAAGGAGAGATTTGCTTTGCTCAGAACAAATGGTTTCTGTTTATATCTATAAATACAATCGTAATTTGCTTAGACATTTTATTAAATTATTTATGTGTTTCCTTTTGGATAATAAAATAACCACTATGCATATTTTAACATTTCTATACATCCCTATATATTCTTTTAAATAAAAAGTGTATAAAAATAGGAAATAGTTAGTTGGTTCTGCTTTAAATATTTTCAAAATTAGTTAGAACTCAAAATCTATTTAATTAGGAGTAGCTTCTCTTCAACTAGGATCCCAAATCTGCTATATAATTTGGAAAATGATTTTTTAAACATTCACATACAATATATATTAAGACGAAAAAATAAATAAAAATGAAAGAAATTAATTAATAAAAAATATGATGTGTGATAATTAAATATTTAAGAGGACAAATTAAGATAGAGAGAAAAATAAATAAATGTAATGTATCTGCAATATTTGAATGTCCAAATATTATTATTAATACATTTTTTGAAATGATTATTAATAAAATTAATAGTGTGTAAACATGATTCTTATAATATAAATATGTTTCCAAGCTTGAATAAGAGAATATATAATAGGAATTGTCTGACTTATCTTATTATTTGAAATTATAAATATTTTTTAAGAGATGTATTATATTTTCTTTCAGTCAGAAATCTTCATATCTTTGTTGGGTTGATTCTTTCAGCAGAGGATTGAAGTGATATTTTTGTAACTCGAACAAAATTTTTCCTTCAAAAATATCAATTATATACCACTTGAATCAAATAAACATTAATAATTATAAATCCTATTCAAAGTAATTAAAAAAGTTAATGTGATTCTCAAGTTACTTATTTTAAATACTAATGTTTGGTAGAATTGAAACCCCAATTGAATGCTTGTACCCAATCTAGAAGTAGAGATCAAGAAATAAAGAAAAGATTAAAAAAAAGAGAAATGGCAAATATATTGATTTAATGTGAGTATATAAATTATTTAATGCTTACACATGGATTTGATTGTTTCTTATATTCTTCCCACAGTCTCTCCAAACTCCTCAGTCTGATCTGATCTGTCTACGCGGAAACTTTGTCTTCTGTCTCTCTTCTTCAACTTTTCGATTGGAGTTCACATTGCGTCACGCTGACCACTGCGACCAACAACATTTATTCACCATCACCACATCAAAGCTTTTACACGGGGTCACTATAAAACTTTATCTTAATTAATAATATCCAAGTATTAAATAAAGTATGTATTATTTTTAGTTTTTAAGATACTCGTATCGTATCTAGTCCAAAAAGATACTCGATCAATCTAGTTAGTTTACTTACCATATATTTTATGAAGTTGAAAACAAAATTAAAAGGAGGATATACATTGCTTCCAAATTTCTAATTAATTGGGGGTTATTGTGATTTATATAGGTCATTAATCAATTTATAACATATATGATTGTTAATCAAAACCGGCCAGTCGTTGTTTGAGGAAGAGAGAATTTTTGTATGGATATTTGAATGCTTTTCTAATCGCTTGAGATTCTCATGGTTCTTTTTTATATATATTAAAAAATTTAAATATTGAAAGAAAAAAGGTTTTTATATTAGTGAAGGGATAAAGTAATGTATATAAATTGTAATTGTAATTAATATATTTTTCATAATGGTAAAATGATATTTGAGACTGTAAACAAAAAAGTTATATTTAAGATTCGCATGTTCGTTTGATGCTTAGTTGGGAGTGGAATGCTACCATGGTCTATATACCTCGAGAGTATAATACAACGAATTTTTTGACCACCAAGCTTTTAGGGAAGACTCTCCTCGTTGGGTGAGGCGGCACTCGCCGTCTTCCATCGTTGCTTACTTGTATTTAGATGATGTTGAGTAGTTTCTATCTTCTTTTAGCTAGCTTTTCTCTTATTAAAAAAAATATTTAAGTTATATATTTATTTGAGTTCAGTAGTTTAATATATTTTTACAAACATTTCAAAAAGAAATCACTTTTTTTAATCAATGGAATTGAAAGATAAAAAACAATTTACAAAAATCTAACACAACAACGTTGGTTAGAAGTTAAAAACGATTTCAACTCGGTAGGAGAAATTGACCAATTCTATAATAAGGTCATCTGTAACCACAAATCCAAATAGGCTAGCTTATCAGAAGACGCGTTGACTTTCCTCCTAATATGATGAAAGAAGACACACCACAAGTAAGTAGAGAAAACAATGATGTACACAGGGCTTCCCTGCGATTTGGAAGTGGCCATGTTTATGGTTCTGGAAATGGAGCAATTAACATTTCTTATATATACAGGGCCTCCATGCGATTTTGAAAGCTAGGAATAAGGCTCCCTTTAATAACGTCTTGGCAGACCCTGCAACTATCATGACTCTACTAGGGAAAAAGCTCGGGTGCATGCCAATAACAACTCTAAGGATGACAAAATTAGATGGCAATTGCACAACCTCAAAACCTCATTATGCTCAATATTGATGCAGGTTGGTCTGGTCCCTCAAGTACAAGCTCGAGTTTGGTTGCACGATCCAATTTTCGTGATGTTCTTTGTGCAACTTCCCACTTTGAACAACAACGGCTTGATCCTCTTATTCAAGAAGCATTTGCCTTGCATTGGAGCTTACATGAATGAGATGGATATGGAGCTAAGCAATATCATTGTGAAGTCTGATTCAAAAACGGTAATTCGAGTTATGACTTCTACGGTGTACCCTCCTCCTTCTATCGAGACAGTTATACAAGATTGTAGGTCTTTAGCTCCAACATTTCATGCCATTGTTTTTAGCTATGTAAGAAGATATATGCAAATGGTGTGGCTCATGCACTAGCCCCGGTGCTTATAATGTTTCTTTCCATGATTGCTGTGTAATCCTCCTCATTTTAATTCATTCTTTTTCTTTGTCTTTTTAAAAAAATGTAATAATCATACTTTACTAATATAAAAAACAAATCTGTAATATAAAACTTTTGATTTTGGCTCTCTTCTCTCACACTCACAAATTTTCCTTTTGTTGAAATTCAATAAAATTTCACTCACACTTTATGAAAAAGAATGTAAGAGATGTGATATATGATTTGATTAGAAAAAATTTGAATAAATATTGATAAACAGTGATGAATCGAAAAATTTTAACTCATGAAACAATATAAAAATATATTATTGAAAATTTAAATTGTATCTCGATCTCCTTTATTTTTCTCATGTAAATGTGGGTGAAATTAGTGGGACAATTTTTATTTTGTGAGCGCAATTATGTACTCAATATTTTGAAAGTATAGTCAATGATATGGATTTTTATAGACAAAAGTTATTTGTTAGTATTATTAATACATTAGTCTTAGAGATCAAACACTAGACCCTTCACCCTTCATCCTATTCAACCATTATGTCCATAGCTTTGCGCCTTTACCATTTGTTTACCACTTGATGTGGTAAATTGACTAAATTCATAAGTAAGTGTGCGTCAAAATAAGATGGACAAACCCACTTGCCTATGAATTTACACGCTAGCTGTTATGCAGAGACACGTGGCACACATGCGTTGTCTTCCTGGATGAAGTGTGGACCCGTGGAGACGTGTCGTGACCATGAGTCCATGATGACCTTAGACGCAGGAATTTTCAAATATGTGCCTCTTTCTCTCACATGAAGATATGGTATCAATATTTATTATTTTTCGTTTTTTAAATTTTTGTCTGAATAAAACTGTATTTCGGGGTTTAAGAAAAAAACTGTATTTTGTGATTTATAATTCTTTAGAAACTTCGGTAAATGTCTAATAAGGTAGGCCCCTATTTTTAATTATTAAAAGTTTGTGACATAAGAGAATACGTATAAAATACTTGGAAAACCCAAGCTCGTGACCAGGTGTGGTTTGTGGTTGAAATTGGACTTTTGGTTTGTAACGTCAAATGAATATTCTTCTGCATTCATTGACCAGTGACCACCACCTACATGATTTATTGTGTTCTTGCAGACGAATATGTTGGCAGTTTTGCACTCATGAAATGTTGTTAATTGAACCGCTCTTTCTGACAAAATCTACCCTTTTACTACGAGGTTGATTAGTTTAGGTTTAGGATAAAATAGAGTATAAGTTTTTTTTTTTTTGAAACAGAGTATAAGTTAATTATATCTCATTTGTTTTGATTTGATCCATACTTTAATCTTTTTTAAACAAATTTAAGTTAAATTGACTCTATAAAATTAGGTTTGTTTAGTTTAAATTGGATCAACAAGTTTGAATATATTAATGGGTTAGTGATTTGAAATTTTTTATTTCAAATATAAAATTTTGAATTGTATGATGTTAGAGGTAACGTTCAAAAAAGAGATGTAAAAAAGTTTTTATTTTTCAATAGTTTAAAGTGTGGGAATTGTTATTCAGACCCTTCCGATTGAGTTTTAAACCCCTAAAAATATGGGAAATGTCAAAAATACCCTTAATGAAAATAAAAAATTTGAAAAATACCCGTCCCTCCATCCTCACCTTCCTCCTAATGCTTTGTTGAAACCCCCACCCCCCTCACCCCCCTCTCACCACATTCACTTTCTTCTTCCAAACTCACTCTCAACTTCCAAACTCACTCTCAATTTCCCACATTGTTGCCGACCACCGTCTCCACCACCCACGCCACCGTCGCCGTCGTCCTCAACCAACACCATCACCAACGTCGCCACCGCCGTCGTCGTCCTCACCAGACTTCTCATTCTTCGTTGTTGTCGTCATCTGTGAATGTACTGCACTCTAATCCCGATCTAAATTTATCGCACTTCCATTCAGCGTGAGCACCGTACTCTTTGTGTGCGTCAAGGTCGCACCCTGAACGTGCGACAGAGTCGCACACTGAGAGTGCGTTTATCTGTTATTATTATCCCGACGCATTGTTAAACAGCGTCGCTGTCGCACTTATAAAGTGTGTCGGTGACGCGCGTTCAACGTGCGATTGATACAGTTCTGGCCTGTAACGGAAACAGTAAACAATTTGCAATTTTTTTTTTTGCATTTCAGGATGAGTCTCCCTGAGTCATATGAAGTGGACATGCCACAAGAAAGGCAATTAGCCAATGTAGAAGATCGACATGATGTGCCAATTGCTGTGGACTACATAGAACAATTTACCACAGACAGGGTATTTTCATAACCAATGAGTGAGTTTATGTCAAATAAGTTGAATTTATATGTAATGTGTATATGTGTTAATATTTTGTAGGTTTTTGCTACTCGGGATGAGCTTTTGGATTGGGATAAGAGTGTCGGAAAGAAACTAGGTTTTGTGATCATTATTAGAAGGTCTGATTGTGGGAGCAAGGGTCGTGTGAGTAAAGGAAGACAGTTGGCTATTTTGGTGTGCGAGATGAGCGGCAAGTACAAACCGTACAAGTCTGTGTTGGTGCGGAAGGGGACAGGAACCAAGAAATGTGATTGCCCGTTCAGGCTCAAGGCGAGATACACATCAGAAGATGGATTGTGGAGGTTGACTGTAGTACGCGCGTGGCGACCACAACCATCAGCCAGCCGAGACTCTGGTTGGTCATGTCTATGTCGGTCGCCTTACAAGTCAAGAAAAGGATATGGTTGGTAAAATGGTTGACAATAGAGTGAAGCCAGGTAACATGTTGCTGGCATTGAAGGATGCCAACCCTCAGAATCTGACTACCATAAGGCAAGTGTACAATGAGCGGATGGCACACATTAGGGCCAAGAGGGGACAATTGTCAGAGATGCAGCATTTGATGAGGTTGTTAGAGGAAGACAGGTACACGCACTAGTCCAGAACTGAAGAGGGTTCCACGGTGATCCGGTCCTTATTCTGGGCCCATCCAGTTTCCATCCAACTGTTCAATCAATTTCCTACTGTTGTCTTGCTTGATAGCACGTACAAGACCAACAAGTATAGGATACCATTGCTGGAGATGGTTGGCATGACATCAGTTGATTCACATACACCATCGGTTTTGGCTACATGTGCAATGAACGTGAACCTGAAGTTACATGGGCACTTGAAAAACTAAGGGGGTTGCTACTTAGAGAAGAGGACATGCCTAAAGCCATGGTTACTAACAAAGACACTGCTTTGATGAACGCAGTTACAGCCACATTCCCTACAGCAGCTCACTTGCTATGCCAATTCCATATTGCTAAGTGTGTGAAGGTAAAGTGCAAGCTCACTATCCAAGACAAGGAGATGTGGGATGATGTCGGGGACGCATGGAATAGAGTCATGTATGCCGAGTCAGCGGAGGAGTTTAATGCAGGCATGGACTTCTTACATTCACTTGTTGGGGATCACTCTGACCTTATGAATTACATTAAGAAAACTTGGTTGCCGTCTAAGCACAAGTTTGTGAAGTATGCGATTGACTGTTATATGCACATGGGTAACACAACTACTAACAGGTACATTCTTAGACACTGACATTTCAATAAGTTTGCTACATTCATTAAGTATGTATTAATGTTCACGTTATAACTTTGCACAGGGTTGAAGGTGCACACGCAAAACTGAAAGCGTGCATCAAAAATAGCAAGAGTAACATGTGTGCGACTTGGGCAGCTATGAACAGGTGCACACTTCTCCAGCATACAAGGATTAATGCTGCTTTTCAGGAAAGTATCTTCATCAGAGAGCGTACATTTAAGGACAAGTTGTATGACAACCTGCGTGGTGTAGTCTCAAGATATGCCCTCATGTTGATCGCAAAGGAGAAAGCGCGCGTTGGAAAATGCGGCTGCACTATCAGGAGGACACACAACCTGCCTTGTTCATGTCCCCTTGGTATGATGACCACTATTCCATTGACGGCAGTAGACCAACATTGGAGGAGGCTTACATCAACATCTGCACCTGATGAATCCCAACCTGTTTTGGGATTGAGCATTGCGACAGAGTTAGAGGTCATTGCAAAGATGTTTGAAGAAGCTAATGTTTCGAGAAAACAAGCTATCAAAGAGAGGCTTCGGGAGATTTCATACCCGAATCAAACTTCTATGTGTCCTCCTCCAAACAAGTTGCCTACAAGGGGTCGGCCCAATGAACCCAAGGGTTCTACCAGACGCATTCCTTGTGCTTGGGAGAATGTTGATGCATTACATGGGTCAAAGCAAGCTTGCAACTCATCAGCTCCACAAGGCAAGGGGCGGAAGACCCGGTCGGAGAAACGGAAGAGCAATTCTTCGAAGCAATCTGCACCTAAGAAGAGAAGCAAGAGGATAGCAAGCAAGTCAGCTCAGCTCCCGCCACAGCACCCGGCACAGCACCCGAAAGGCAAAGTTTACTCGACCAACTACATCCATGAAGTGCCCGAATTCCTCCGTGGATATGTCATTGACATTCACAATGTTGAAGATGATGGCAATTGTGGATATAGATGCTTTTTTTCCTTGATGGGTAAGGGAGAACAAAATTGGCGTCAAGTCCGAGAAGACATGATAAATGAGCTTACATTACGGCAAGGTGTTTATCATGGTATGTATGGCACCGACAAACATTACGAAAAAGTACTACAAGCCTTGCATCTTGCTCCAAATGAGTTTGCAACGGAGGTGAAGTGGTTATGCGTGCCGGATATGGGCCACATTGTTGCTACGATGTATCAGGTTGTGTTTGTGACATTGTCGAATCGGGGGGGGGGGGGGGCGCCACCTACTTTCCTCTCACCGGTCCAGTGCTACATCCGTTAGAGCACCAGATTTTATGTTTCTCCTTGTCAACAACAACCACTGGGTGAAGGTATTGATCAATATTACATTTAGTATGAATTTACCTAACATTACATGAACTTTTGTCTGATACTTAACAATATAATTGATCATTTTGTAGGTGCTTATTTCAAGTGACTTTCCTTTGCCAACGGTTAATCCACAATGGATGTATCATTGTACTGTTGAAGCTCATGGTTGGCAGCTACCATACCTGGATCGCATGGCCCTATTCAACAAACTCTCCCGAGAGGCAAATGTAGACATACATAAGGTCGATGGAATCATAAATCTTACTGAAGATTAGTTTCGTGATGTTGTAGTAGTCCATTTGAAAATTTTCATATTAGTTGTAATGTATCAATGACAGATTATAATGTAAGATTTAACTTGAAGTTTATAATGTAACTTAGTTTCTGTTTCTGTTGTGTTAAAGTTTATGTTTCTGTTGTGTTAAAGTTTCTGTTTCTGTTCCTGTTGGAGTTTGTGTTTCTGTTTGTTTCTGTCAATGTTCTGCAAAATCTCGCACTATGGAACTGCGTGACCAACGCACTCTCAGTGTGCGATGGTAACGCCTTTATAAAGAGCGAATCATATCACGCACTTTGTAACGGTGCGACTAACGCACTTCACTAAGGGCGTATATGTGCCTTTCCTATGTATAGTCAAACACTGGGACATCAACTCTGACACTACTTAATCGCACCTTCAACATGCGCTGGAAACGCATGTTCAAGGTGGGTCTACATCGCTCCGTGAGTAGGTGCGATAGACACGCACTACAAGGGTACGTTCGAAAGGGGTAATTTCGGGTTTTAGAAAATTCCTTGGGTCTGAATAGCTGTGGGGGGGTCTGAATAACAATTCCCTTATAGTTTATACAATAGTAAAAAGAGTAAATTATTTTCCCTCCCCAAGAAATGCTTAAATTACACTCCATCATCTTATTTCAAAAACCACACAACCCTCCTTTAAGAGAAGCTTAAATTACATCAATTATATAAAGATGAAATCAATATTTTTTATGATGTTCAGAAGTCCATAAAATATATATTTAAAGGGATAAATTTCACGTAAAAACTATTAAAGTGTTTAAAATTAGCTAATTATAAAACTCATAGTTATAAAGAAAAGAAAATTTTTATTCGAAGACTCGTTCATAATCATTTCGACCGTTAAAAAATTCACTTAAAATGATATAGACTAAAGTGTCATATGTATTTATCTTTTAGGGAATGCGAGTGTTCCGGTAATGAACAATACTGAAGAAAGGTATAGTCCCCAAACCCTAACAGAGCTTAGGTACGAAAATAGTCTAATCCTTTAGATCAATGAGCAAAAGTCCTTTATAATGAGTGTTAAGTCCCCTTTTATAGAGGTTATATGGGGTCCTAGTTGTATCTCATATCTAATGGGCTTGTTGAGCCGTTCTACGCTAGGTCCAACTCCCTTATATTTGTCTTTCACCCCTGGCGACTGTCCTAGACGGGAGGTTCGCTAATTTCCTAAGTTTGTCAACTCGCCATATGTGAGCCCCATTCTCTCGAGGGCTTACTGCCCCTGGGCGAGTCCTTCTAGGGTATGGGGGGCTCGACCGCCCAGTCTAGTGAGTGCATGTTTTAAATTAAGAGGGGAGAAAAATGTAATTTAAGCTTCTCTCGGAGGAGGGTTGTGTAGGTTTTAAAATAAGGGGGGTGATTGTAATTTAAGAATCTCTTAGGGGAGGGAGAATATTTCACTCTAATAAAACAATATTTTATTTTAGTGAGTAATGTTGCTTACATTAACCAGTAAGTTTATATGAAATTATTATTGTGGGGGTGGATTGTTGCTTTTTATGATAAAAAAGTGACTTTTATATATACTATAAATAACCTTCTCAAACAAGTAGCACCTAAAAGCACATAAAATCAGTTATTATAGTGCAATCAGTTTTACCTATATCATTCAACTTTGTTGTTTGCTTCTCTTTAGCACAAGGATGATTTCAAAGTATACATTTTATTTCTACCATCACTAAATTAATTTTTGTGAATTGTTATCAGACCTAATGAAAAACCAGAAATCCGAAAATGCCCGTTTCGAGCACACCCTTGTAGTGCGTGTCTATCGCACATACCCATGGAGCGATGTAGACGCACCTTGAACTTGCGTTGCGAGCGCACGTTCAAAGTGTGATGAAGTAGTGCCAGAGTTGATGTCTCAGTGTCTGACTATACATAGGACAGACACATATACGCACTTAGTGAACTGCGTTTGTCGCGTTGTTACAAAGTGCGTAATATGTGTTGCTCTTTATAAAGGTGTTACCATCGCACACTGAAAGTGCTTTGGTCACGCAGTTTTAAAGGGCGATATTTTGCAGAAACTTGACAGAAACAAACAGAAACAATGCGTCAGGATAATAATAACAGAAAAACGCACTCTCAATGTGCGTCTCTGTCGCACTTTCAGAGAGCGACCTGAACGCACACAAAGAGTACGGTGCTAACGCTTATTAAAAGTGCGATAAATCTAGATCGGGTGAGGACGACGACGGCGGCGGTGGCGTGGGTGGTGGCTGGCAACAATGTGGGTGTGGAAGTTGAGAGTGGGTATGGAAGTTGAGAGTGGGTTTGGAAGTTGAAGAAGAAAGAGAATGTGGTGAGAGGGGGGTGAGGGGGGGTTTGAAAAAAGCATTAGGAAGAAGGTGAGGATGGAGGGAGGGGTATTTTTCAAATTTTATCTTTTCATTAAGGGTATTTTTGACATTTCCCAGATTTTTGGGGGTTTGAATAACAATTCCCTTAGTTTTTTTATAACAAAAAGGTAAAATAGAGAGAAAACATGCACTTCTAAATAACCGGGTAGAGCGTCAGTGGCATGTTGTGGAGGCAATTAGCGGCCGAGTTCTAGGAATGAGCGCTGGGGGATCTCCCCGAGGAGGATATTGTCCACCAATTGGTATTTAACCGGACGCAGGGGACTCGAACCCTCGACCTAATCAGTAAGTCAATTAGCCTCAATTTATTCAACCATTACCATGATCATTTTTTCTTATTGTTCGCCCAACCCATTTCTATGGTCGTACCACTTCCAAATGAGCTTTGCATCTATATGGTTTAGGCTTTCGATAATAATAATAATAAAACAGTAAAAAAATTCATTAATGATGAAATTCAGACATAACTACATCCATAATGTGAGGAGAGACATGCCCGTTCTTAGTTGAATAAGGTGCAGAGCAAGCTAAATTTGCTAAAGCATGGGCTACATTATTTCGTGTTCTAGCCAAGCTAGTCAGGATCGGGAACTGGATCGTAAGATCCTACGATCTGCAAGGGCAGTTTCGATCTGGATCGTAACCAGGATCGTAAATCTAGTGGATCGTATTAGGATCGGGATCTTTGAGGTAGGATCTTCGGATCTCGATCCGATTCTACTTTTAATGGATCAGATTTTAATTGAGTTTTTTTTTTAATTTTTTTTTGTTTTGCCCACTAATTTACCCAATAGTCAATATCTATTTACCCACGCATTCCAAACCCTAGTTCTATTTTGAATTAGAAACAGTGAAACGGTGAAACTGAAACGGTATTGTTTATGTTCCCATTGTTGTTTGGTGGTGTAACTTGTGACTTTGCTTGGTGCTAACATGTTTTAATTTTCTCTTGTGCCTCCTCTAGTGCTGCGTTGTGGTTTGTTCTGTGATTCAAGGGCATGATTTCCTTGCTGCATAAGGCCTTTATCTGTTCGTTATGTCCCATTTAATGAGGTTAGCATGTATTTTGGTTGGTTTGTTTTATGTTCCTTGCTACATAAGTACTACTAATTGTTGTTTTGTGCCTGCAGCGGGTTTATGATCTCTTGTGTAAAGGGATTGAGGCTTTTGTTTTCTGTTTTTGGGTTTTGCTTTCAAGTAATGACTATGTATTATTTGGGACTGTCAAAAAAAAATTGTGTTCTTAATTTCTTATGGTGAACCAAGAGTAATTTTTTGGTTATGTCTTATACTATTAATTAACTTATGGATATATCATTATGTCTTTACTCATATTTTAAGAAACAGAAAAACTTGTCTTTCTTATGGTTAATCATGAATAATTTTTATTCTATATGTGACTTTTGTATATGTGTATTTTATTAAATACATATTAGCGTTTCTTGTAGGATCTTACGATCCAGATCCCGATCCTCCGATCTTCGATCTTTACTCCACCCTCTCGATCTTACGTAGGATCCCGATCCTGACTACCTTGGTTCTAGCAATATGAGACAAAGAAACAACTACTAAATCATTAGGTATAAGATTACAATCATCCACAATGAGTTGAAAGGATAGAGGTTCTCAAAAGCAAAACTCTCAACAACAACAAGAGAATAAGTTTTGATATGTACCCTGTAGAAACTAGATTGGGTTGCAAGCAACATAGATCGATGCTTTTTCAATTTTTTGGGGTCAGAGGTCAGAGGTGTGATTTAGCCAAAACCTGTGAAAATCCACTCGCCCACCGACTCAACCCGCAACCGAGTGATCGGATGATCCGTTTGGACGATAACGATTTGAGATATGCTTGATTCGAACCTGCCCAAACCCGATATGTTTGGCCCAAATCCACTCGATGCTTAGCTCTATACCCTCAACAGTAATGATATCTAGAATAATTTCAAATCTATTAGAGGTCTCCAAAGAATATAACCTAAATGATCTCTGAATACACAAACAAAACCTACTCATTCTCCTTGGATACTTGCATCAATATTCATTTTAAAGGTCTTCAAGGTAGGAACCCACTATATAGCTATCTAAACATTTTTCATTGGATTATCAACCATTCTAGAAAAGAAACAATATTTCGAATCTTCCAAATAGACCACATTTTGTGACAAATTAATGAAACTTGAGAAGCTTCCTGTGAACACCTAATTTTGTCCTACCTTAATAATATTAAAATTAGCCCTCAAAATAATAATAATAATAAATTAAAATTTTTCAGAATTTATAAAATTATGAATTAATTAAATACGAAAATAATTTCTTTTTCCCCAAGATTGGTTCCAAAGAATATTCTAGTTAAAGATGAGGAGTAGTGAGCAAGAAACCTTAGGATATAAATAGATGAGCCTCTTTGTGGTAGATGCAGGTTAAGAAGGAGGTTCAGAGAGGCAGAGAGAAAAACCATAAGAGTGATCACTTGTGAGAGAGAAAAATCATAAGAGTGATCACTTGTGAGAATTGATGCTCCATCTATGAGCTTCAATTCAATTTTGAGAGTAGGACTGTTAAGCTAAAATTACGAGTGCTACAATTCTCGACATCATGGTGCAAAGGTGCGTTCTCGACAGAAAGGGTTATGGCGAAACCGGCAACTCAGCACATGGTGTCCCTCAAAGTCAAGTTAGTGAGAGCTATATCTCGACAAACTCAGCAGATGAAGGAATCTCGATCATCTTAACGAAAGAGGCAGTTACCGAGTAACGAGCATCTACAAGCACGGCAAGCACGTGCATATACCCACGATGCCACGAATAGCAACGGTTACCCACGACTCAGGACCACCCACGTGGCAATAGAGTCACGTGCGCGAAGACCACCGGCTAAACGTGGGGTAAGGCGCCAAAATTCAAAACCCACGAAGCCATCATGCATTCAAGAAAAACCGCCAAGAACGTGGGGAGAAAGAAAACTATAAATAGAGGAAGCAGCAGCAGAAGAAAGGGTTCCCAACTCAAACTCTGAAAATTCACCAAAAAGCTCCAAATGTCCGCATCAATGAGACTCAAGGAGCAAAACGTGATGATGAAGGAGTATGTTGCAGAACTAACACTTTAGTTTTCTTGTATTTAAGCTTGTTAATTCCCAGTTCCTTTATGCATTTTCCTGTCGAAATCCTCATCTCTTGTAGCTTTTGTGTTATTTTGATGTATGTGATTTCTTTGTAATTGACCCGTGCTTAATGAAATTCAGTTCTGTTTAAACCAACTCGTTGTTGTCGAAAAAGCACTTACACACACACAACACTTTGGCAAAGCGTTTTCTCAAAAGGACCCTGAATCTAAACTTCCTTTAGTCGAACTAAGAGGATATTTGTTTACCAAAAATCCACGTAAACAAATTGGCACGCCCAGTGGGACCGTTTTTGTGAAAACTAAGTTTTACAGAAGCGTTTTGTGTGTTTAGTTTATTGCATGCTATTTGGTATTTGCTAGTTGCCTTGATTGTGATTTATATGCACCTGAGAAGTGGTAAGACTATAAGTATGGCAAGCAATCGAGGAAGAACTTCCCCCCAAGGGTCTAACGTGGGCAATCATGGTAGCCCCGGGGGGAGTAGTGGTAATAACAATGAAGAAGTGTCTACTGGGATGGGACCTGGCATCACTATGCCAACCCAGAATGTGACAGTCTCTGCAATGGCAGAAATGCCTGTATATACATCAGTGCAGGCACAAATTGTTCCAACTATTACGAGAGGAGATATGCCTTATGGTTTGCCCATGTCTATAATGCAAGGCATACAAGGCACATATTCGACATTCCCCGAGAATGTCCCTCCTTTTAGCATACCCCCCTTTGGGGCAAATGGAACAATGTTGAACTTAGGGAGTCAAGTTAGCCCTCCTGGCGCTATCCCTGGGTCTAGTTCACAGATTTATTTGTCCACAGGTATGAACACTGGTTGACTTCAAGCCATTAGGCAGCAAGTCGACGATAGTAACCATGAAATGGTTAACATGTTGTCTCGTCAGATAGGTGAGATAATTAACCCCGTGCTCCAAAATAATAATGCCAATAATCAGCATTTGGCACGTCAGATGGATCGTTTGGCGACAGCCCTGGGGGCACCAGTCGAAATCCAACCTGCACCAGGGGTTAACCAGATTCCAGTGCCTAACCATGTACCCGCTCCTGTGCGCTATCAAGCGCCACAACACCAAAACATGGGGGCAAACCCTTTGTTTGGGGGAAACGAGGCAATGCAGCCACCGTTGCAAAATGTGTATATGGTGAACAGGGAAGAACATGCTGATGGTGTGTTAGAAAGAATTCGACACCAGAATGCTGGGGGGCAGCAAAATGTTGCTGCTGTAGTGGAACAATTGTTGAATCAACATGGCTTCAACGTGGGTTTTGCGAATAGACCCCATTTTGTGTCAGCCTTTACAGAGGAAGTTCTCGAATCCGAGCTTCCTCAAGGCTGGAAGGTCCTCAAATTCACTAAGTTCTCCGGGGATTCAGGAGAGTCCACTGTAGAACACATAGTCAGGTACCAAATCGAAGCAGGGGACTTGGCCATCAACGAAAATTTAAAAATGAAGTACTTCCCGAGTTCTTTAACTAAGAATGCATTTACCTGGTTCACCACCCTCGCTCCTAGGTCAGTCCATACATGGGCCCAGTTGGAAAGAATTTTCCATGAACAGTTCTTTAGGGGAGAGTGCAAAGTGAGTTTGAAAGATTTAGCCAGCGGAATCTATTGATGATTATCTAAACAGGTTTAGGATGCTTAAATCTCGATGTTTCACTCACGTCCCTGAACACGAGTTGGTGGTCTTAGCCGCTGGTGGTTTAGAGTATTCTATTTGAAAGAAAATCGATACTCAGTACATTCGAGATATGTCTCTGCTCGCAGATAGAGTGAGGCACATCGAATTGCTAAAGACCGAAAAGTCTGAAGAAAAGGCCAAAACTACTAAGTGGCCAAAGAAGGAAAAAGTAGCGTACATAGACGCTGATCCAGTGTGTCAAAGTCCATGTGTCTATCGAGAAATCCCTACGGATGTTGACACAAATGATGTCAATCTGGCTGAACTCCAGCCAGGTGATCCTTATGTTTGTAAAGCGTTAAAACCACGTGAAAACAAACTTGGGGAGGAAAACCCCAAGAACACGATTCCTGCTGTGAAAACTTATACTTTTGATGTGACCAAATGTGATGCAATTTATGATATACTTGTGTCTGATGGTTTGCTTGTGGTCCCTAAAGACCAAAAACTTCCTTCTCCTGAACAAAGGAATGGGAAGAAATATTGCAAATATCACAACTTTTTTTGCCATTGGACCTCACAGTGTGTTCGTTTCAGGGACCTTGTGCAAAGGGCATTGGACTCAGGAAGACTCAAGTATGATGAAAAAGCCAAAATTCAAATGAAGATCGACTCTGATCCACTGCAGATAGCTGAGGCCAACTATGTAGAGCCTTTCTACATTGGCATGGTCGACATTTCCGAAAAGCTAGGTCTGGGCTTGACGCTTGGAGAGGCAAGAGAAGAGTGGGTTGAGAGAGATCAAGAACTCGATGGCCATAAAGGCCAAAAGTTAAGAAGTAAGGACAAGACTTATGTCCCTGATGCTGGGTTACCAAAAAATCAATGGTTTAAGCCAGCACCTCCAAGGCCAAAACCATACCCCAAGTGGCAGAAAATCGACTTAGGCCAGGGGTCTTCTTACATCAACAATTCCCGTGTGCCGCGGAACTATTCCTATGGCTCTGGGAACTATTATGCACCTGAACAAATGACCAGAACTCAGTTCTGACGCTTCCTGAGGAAAAGGAAAGCGGAAATGGAAAGGGGTGGCAAGTTCCATTCGTTATGGGACATAAAGCCAGAAGACAACCCGCACAATGAACCTAGTGTGGCGTCAATCATTAATCAACTTGACCACGCCATCAAACAAGGAGCAACCGTGTCACCAAATCCAGCTAAGGAAAAAGGGAAGGATGTTGTCGAGGATGAGGATGAAGACATGCTCGAGGATTTCGATGACAGTGAGGGGGAAGATCTTAACATCATCTGCATAGTGTCTATCTTACCCGCTGAATTCGAAAGAATCTCGGAGGTCACCGAGAATGAAGAAGACTACTACGACGAGGAAGAGCCAGATGACAACCCCTTGTGCTACTACGTGATGCAAAAAGGATCCGTCGAAGACGAAAGAGCTATTTTCCAGAGGCCAATGGAGCAGATGAAAAGCCACTTGAAGCCGTTATTCGTTTGGGCCAAAGTCGACGAAAAAGGAGTCAATAAAGTTCTTGTTGACGGAGGGGCCACAATCAATTTAATGCCTAAGTTTATGCTCAAGAAGTTGGGCAAAACTGAAGCAGACCTAATCCCTCACGACATGGTCCTTTCCGATTACGAAGGGAAGACAGGTTCTTCTTTAGGAGCAATTATGTTGAACATAACCATAGGAACGGTGGCCCGTTCTACATTGTTCATCGTGGTGCCCTCAAAAGCCAACTACAACCTGCTATTGGGGAGAGAATGGATCCACGGCGTGGGGGCAGTGCCCTCAACCCTGCACCAACGTATCTCCATTTGGAAATCAGATGGGGTCGTCGAGAACGTGCAAGCAGATCAGAGCTACTACTTAGCGGAGACAGGTTACGTCGGCAAAAAGAATTTCGAGAAAAGTTTAGCCACAATTGCTCCTCTAGACACAGTGGCCTCTCGATATTTCAACCCGTACTCGGAGTACTCGGTGACGTTGGATCCCATCAGGGGATTAAACCTTAATGAAGCATACAAACCTGATGCCATGAGTGGATAGCACAGCTGTAAGATCAAGTTTTGATCTAGTAGTACAACTCTATGTTTTGATGATTACAAGTTAATCTTTTGATATGAACAATTGTGGTACTCTAACGTGTTTTTCTGAGTGTGCTATTTACAGGCTCTGACCTCAACTCAATCTCACACAAATCAGAAGCACTGTGTTAAAGAGCGACCCAAGCAACGCTTTCGTATTCACCATGTTCAGTATGAACAGTGGAAAAGCTTCATAAGTTCTGAAGGTATACAAACTCTGATGTGGACTCAGTCACTAGAAGTTCTGAAGATCCAGAAAGTCTGATAACCAAGAAACACTGAAGGCTCAGATATTCTGATGGTGTAGAAGACTCTGAAGATCCAGAAGCTGATTAGTGAAATTCTGATGTCCAGAAGCAAGATACTCTAAAGACCATGTACTTCCCTCTGAGTTCAGAATCAGAAGAAACAATGGTCAGAGGATCTGGGCTTTCCCTCTGACTCTGATCAACCGGCTTCACAAGTTCCAATATGAAGCATTCCCCTGATCAGAAGTCTCCTAGGTTTAAAGGTCAAGTCGCTATCCAAGTACAAAAGCAACTGTACCTCCCTGACGACCTACCTAACAGTCTCAGACATAGCAGAAGCTGGATTTTTCAGAACTGCCCTCCAACGGTAGCATTTTCCAAGCAACGCTCAACCCTAATCCTTGGAGTATATAAAGAGACTAAAGACTGAAAGAAGCGGCTAGAAGCATTCACATACGCACAAGACAAATTCAAATTCTTCTAAGCGTTCTTTCATCTGAAATTCATTGAGTTTACTATTAGCTTTTTAGAAGCAAATCTCTTGTAAACAATTCTTTGATAAACAGTTTGTTTAGTTCCTTTAGGAGATCAAGGTTGATCGGATCCTAGAGAAGACTAAGAGAGTGAATCTTAGTGTGAGCTAAGTCAGTGTAATTGTTAGTCACTTGTAGGTTTCAAGTGCAGTTGTAACTCTTACCTGATTAGTGGATTGCCTTCATTCTAAGAAGGAAGAAATCACCTTAACGGGTGGACCGGAGTAGCTTGAGTGATTTATCAAGTGAACCAGGATAAAATCCTTGTGTGCTTTTCTATCTCTTATCTTTAGCACTTAAGTTCTCGAAAGATTTGTCAAAATCTTTAAGGTGGAAGCTTTATACTGAAAACGTTATTCAAACCCCCCCTTTCTACCGTTTTTCATACCTTCAATTGGTATCAGAGCGCAAGTTCTGATTACCACACCTAACAGTGTTCAGTGATCCGGGCCGGTGTGAAAAACAATGGCTGCCACCACCAGTGAAACTCAAAGAGATGGTTATAATGCAAAGCCTCCTATGTTCGACGGTCAAAGGTTCGAATATTGGAAAGATAGACTGGAAAGTTTCTTTCTGGGTTTCGATGCAGATCTCTGGGATATTATTGTGGATGGCTACGAGCGTCCAGTTGATGCAGATGGCAAGAAGATCCCAAGGTCAGAGATGACTGCAGATCAAAAGAAGTTGTACTCACAACATCACAAAGCAAGAGCAATTCTTCTAAGTGCTATTTCCTATGAAGAGTACCAGAAGATTACAGATCGTGAGTTTGCGTAAGGCATTTTCGAATCTCTGAAGATGTCTCATGAAGGAAACAAGAAAGTCAAAGAATCAAAGGCATTGTCTTTGATCCAAAAGTATGAATCCTTCATCATGGAGCCAAATGAGTCCATTGAAGAAATGTTCTCCAAATTTCAGTTGCTTGTAGCTGGCATACAACCTCTCAACAAGAGCTACACAACAAAAGATCATGTCATAAGGGTCATCAGGTGTCTTCCTGAAAGTTGGATGCCTTTAGTGACTTCAATAGAGCTCACGAGAGATGTTGAGAATATGAGTTTAGAAGAACTCATCAGCATTTTGAAATGCCATGAGCTGAAGCGCTCAGAGATGCAAGATCTGAGGAAAAAGTCCATAGCCTTGAAATCTAAATCTGAAAAGGCTAAGGCTGAGAAGTCAAAAGCTCTTCAAGCTGAAGAAGAGGAATCTGAAGAAGCATCAGAAGATTCTGATGAAGATGAGCTGACTCTGATCTCCAAGAGACTCAACCGCATCTGGAAGCACAGGCAGAGCAAATACAAAGGCTCTGGAAAGGCAAAAGGAAAGTCTGAATCCTCAGGTCAGAAGAAGTCCTCACTTAAGGAAGTCACATGCTTTGAGTGCAAAGAATCAGGGCACTACAAAAGTGACTGTCCAAAGTTGAAGAAGGACAAGAAGCCAAAGAAGCACTTCAAGACAAAGAAGAGTCTGATGGTGACATTTGATGAATCAGAGTCAGAGGATGTTGACTCTGATGGTGAAGTCCAAGGACTCATGGCTATTGTCAAAGACAAGGAAGCAGAGTCAAAGGGAGCTGTTGACTCTGACTCAGAATCAGAAGGAGATCCTAACTCAGACGATGAAAATGAGGTATTCGCTTCTTTCTCTACCTCTGAACTGAAACATGCATTGTCTGATATCATGGATAAATATAACTCCTTATTGTCTAAGCATAAGAAGCTGAAAAAGGACTTATCTGCTGTTTCCAAGACTCCTTCTGAACATGAGAAAATTATTTCTGATTTGAAAAATGATAATCATGCTTTGATTAATTCTAACTCTGTGCTTAAGAACCAGATTGCTAAGTTAGAAGAAATTGTTGCCTGTGATGCCTCTGATTGTAGAAATGAGTCTAAGTATGAAAAGTCTTTTCAAAGATTCCTAGCTAAAAGCGTGGATAGAAGCTTAATGGCTTCAATGATCTATGGCGTAAGCAGAAATGGAATGCATGGCATTGGCTATTCTAAACCAATTAGAAACGAGCCTTCTGTGTCTAAAGCTAAATCCTTGTATGAATGCTTTGTTCCCTCTGGTACCATATTGCCTGATCCTTTACCTGCTAAAGTTGCTAAAAACCCTCTTAAAAAGGGATCCTTCTCTATGACTAAATATCATGCAAATATTCCTTTAAAATATCATGTTGAGACACCCAAGGTGATCAGAACCTCTGGGGTAACTAACAAGAGAGGACCCAGAAAGTGGGTACCTAAGGACAAGATTATCTATGTTGCAGATATCCTTGATAGCTCCATTGAAACACCAATCATGATATCTGGACAGTGGATGCTCGCGTCACATGACGGGAGAAAGGCGTATGTTCCGAGAGCTGAAACTTAAACCTGGAGGCGAAGTTGGCTTTGGAGGAAACGAAAAGGGTAAAATTGTTGGTACTGGTACTATTTGTGTAGATAGTAGTCCATGCATTGATAATGTGTTATTGGTAGACGGCTTAACACATAACTTATTGTCTATAAGTCAATTAGCTGACAAGGGTTATGATGTTATATTCAATCAAAAGTCCTGCCGGGCTGTAAGTCAAATCGATGGCTCTGTTTTGTTTAACAGCAAGAGGAAGAACAACATTTATAAGATCAGATTATCTGAGTTGGAGGCTCAGAATGTGAAGTGCCTTCTGTCTGTTAATGAAGAGCAGTGGGTATGGCATAGACGGTTAGGGCATGCCAGTATGAGAAAGATTTCTCAGCTGAGCAAGCTAAACCTTGTCAGGGGCTTACCCAATCTGAAGTTCGCTTCAGACGCTCTTTGTGAAGCATGTCAGAAAGGAAAATTCACAAAAGTCCCTTTCAAGGCAAAGAATGTTGTCTCAACCTCAAGGCCGTTGGAACTTCTGCATATCGACCTTTTTGGACCAGTGAAAACTGAGTCTATAGGTGGCAAGAGATATGGGATGGTTATCGTTGATGACTATAGCCGCTGGATATGGGTAAAGTTTCTAACCCGCAAGGATGAGTCTCATGCTGTGTTCTCTACCTTCATTGCTCAAGTGCAAAACGAGAAGGCTTGTAGGATTGTGCGTGTCAGAAGTGACCATGGTGGAGAGTTTGAGAATGACAAGTTTGAGAGTCTGTTTGATTCCTATGGAATTGCACATGATTTCTCTTGTCCCAGAACTCCTCAACAAAACGGTGTTGTTGAGAGGAAGAACAAAACTCTTCAGGAGATGGCTAGAACCATGCTCCAAGAAACTGGCATGGCTAAGCACTTTTGGGCAGAGGCAGTAAATACAACATGTTACATTCATAACAGAATCTCTGTGAGACCAATTCTGAATAAGACTCCTTATGAATTGTGGAAGAACATAAAACCCAACATTTCTTATTTTCATCCTTTTGGCTGTGTTTGTTATGTTCTCAATACTAAGGATAGATTGCATAAATTTGATGCTAAGTCTTCTAAGTGTCTATTACTTGGTTATTCTGAGAGATCTAAAGGTTTTAGATTTTATAATACTGATGCTAAGACTATTGAAGAATCTATTCATGTTAGATTTGACGATAAGCTTGACTCTGACCAGTCAAAGCTAGTTGAGAAGTTTGCAGATTTAAGCATTAATGTTTCTGACAAAGGCAAAGCTCCAGAGGAAGCTGAGCCAGAGGAAGATGAACCAGAGGAAGAAGCTGGTCCCTCTAACTCACAAACTCTGAAGAAGAGCAGAATCACTGCAGCTCACCCTAAGGAATTGATTCTGGGCAATAAAGACGAACCATTCAGAACCAGATCAGCCTTCAGACCCTCTGAAGAGACCTTGCTTAGTCTGAAAGGATTGGTGTCCTTAATTGAACCCAAGTCCATAGATGAAGCTCTTCAGGACAAGGATTGGATTCTGGCTATGGAAGAAGAATTGAATCAATTCTCCAAGAACGATGTTTGGAGTTTAGTGAAGAAGCCTGAGAGTGTCCATGTAATTGGAACAAAATGGGTATTCAGAAACAAGCTGAATGAGAAAGGAGATGTAGTCAGAAACAAGGCAAGGCTAGTTGCTCAAGGCTACAGCCAGCAGGAAGGAATAGACTACACTGAAACATTTGCTCCAGTAGCAAGACTGGAGGCAATCAGACTGTTGATCTCTTTTTCAGTGAATCACAACATAGTTCTACATCAGATGGACGTGAAGAGTGCCTTCCTAAATGGTTATATTTCAGAGGAAGTCTATGTTCATCAACCCCCAGGTTTTGAAGATGAGAAGAAGCCAGACCATGTGTTCAAATTGAAGAAATCACTCTATGGTCTGAAGCAAGCTCCCAGAGCATGGTATGAGAGACTCAGCTCATTCCTTCTGGAGAATGAGTTTGTAAGGGGTAAAGTAGATACAACTCTCTTTTGCAAGACTTATAAAGATGATATCTTAATTGTGCAAATTTATGTTGATGATATTATATTTGGTTCTGCTAATCAATCTCTATGCAAAGAATTTTCTGAGATGATGCAGGCTGAATTTGAGATGAGTATGATGGGAGAATTAAAGTACTTTCTGGGAATACAAGTTGATCAAACACCAGAAGGAACATATATCCATCAGAGCAAGTACACTAAAGAACTTCTGAAGAAGTTCAATATGCTGGAATCTACAGTGGCCAAGACTCCAATGCATCCTACATGCATTCTGGAGAAAGAAGATAAAAGTGGTAAAGTATGTCAGAAGCTCTATCGTGGCATGATAGGTTCACTTCTATACTTAACTGCATCTAGGCCAGACATACTATTTAGTGTTCATTTATGTGCTCGTTTCCAATCAAATCCAAGGGAAACCCACTTAACTGCTGTTAAGAGGATCCTAAGGTATCTGAAAGGCACCACTAACCTTGGCTTGATGTATAAGAAAACATCAGAGTATAAGCTTTCAGGTTATTGTGATGCTGATTATGCTGGAGATAGAACAGAGAGAAAAAGTACTTCTGGAAATTGTCAATTTCTGGGAAGCAATCTAGTCTCATGGGCAAGCAAGAGGCAATCAACCATTGCACTATCAACTGCAGAGGCAGAATATATCTCAGCAGCAATATGCAGCACTCAGATGCTCTGGATGAAACATCAGCTGGAGGATTATCAGATCCTTGAGAGCAATATCCCAATCTATTGTGATAACACTGCTGCAATCTCATTGAGTAAGAATCCTATCTTGCATTCAAGGGCAAAGCACATTGAGGTAAAGTATCACTTTATTAGAGATTATGTACAGAAGGGCGTACTTCTTCTGAAGTTTGTTGATACTGACCATCAATGGGCAGATATCTTTACAAAGCCCTTAGCAGAGGATAGATTTAATTTTATTCTGAAAAATCTGAACATGGACTTTTGTCCAGAGTGAAGATGGATCAGAACCTCTGACTATGATACTTCTTGATCAGAAGATGTCTAGTCCAGAAGGTAACTCAATCAGAGTGTGTGTACCCATTGATACTGACTCTGAAGCTGAGACAGCAACACGTGTGTCAGTATTTCTGATGCATAGTTCCTTGTGCCCGTGTGACAGTCTGTTATGATTGCGTGTAGATGTGCTTCTCTCCTGTGTGTGATAGGTGTATTTACTGTTAATATCTATCTTTAATTTTCAACCGTTGATCTTAAATTGCTTTTTGAATCAACAACGGTTATTTGCCAAAACCCACTATACACACACGATCTCCTTCACTTTCGGTTTTTACTCTCTCTCTCTTGCTATTTCAAAACCGCTTATCCTCAATTTCTCTCTCGATCTCTCTTCATCTTCCAACCTTCATCTTCTACCTAAACCTTCAACCGCTTCAAAAATGGTGAGTCAAACCAGAAGAGCTACTGCAGATGCAACCCAGTTCCCTCATATGGTAGTTGGTCTAGCAACGGGTCAAAGGGGCCCTGAGAATCCGACTCAAGATCAAGGTCAAGCTCAAGAGCAGATTATTCCAATTGCAGAACGGGGCTGTGCCGTTCACTGCGTTTATGCTCCTGAGGAACTTCAAGTACTGGCAGAATGGAGATTCGACCTCGACAACCTTGCTACAAATGGGTATGATCTTCGTCCTGAAGTCCAAGTTCAAGGTTGGGGAAACTACTTCAACAGGCTTCGAGGACCGGTGTATGATAAACTGATCAAGGAATTCTGGAAGCACGCCGACTGCGATGATACTCAGGTGGTATCTCACATTCTTGGAAGAAAGATCATCATTACAGAGAAGTCTTTCGTGAACTTGCTGGGTGCAGAAACTGCTTTTGGGTATCGTTTCCAATTCACTGAATCGAAGCTGAAACCCAAGACGAAGGATGAGACCAACAAGGCCCTGTACACCAATTACAAACCGGGCAAGACGAACTACAAAGTGATGGACCTTCATCCCAAGCTCAGGATCTGGCACAAGATCTTGCTCCACTGCATAAACCAGAGACCAAAGGGCAGTTCCCCAGACTACATCAACTTCAACCAGAAGGCGATGTTGTTCTTCATCCAAGACAAGAAGAAGATCTGCCTTCCCTACTTCCTGTTCTCCTACTTGAAGGAGTGTATCCGGAAGTCTCGTACCACTGCCTCCATCAAGTCAGCAATCAAGTATATTCCCTTCGGGAGACTGTTGTCTGATCTCTTCATTGAGAATGGCCTCATTCAAGATCTGATAAATGCTGGATGCACAGAGGATCTGACCACTATTGTCAGTGATGTCTTCACTGCCAATTCTCTAAAGAAAATGGGCCTAGTCAAGAAGAAGATTGCTCCTGCCCATGAAGACACTTCTTCTGAGATCAGAAGTAGAAGGGTGCCTCTGAATGACTACCATTTGTGGACACAGGCAGACAATCCTGAAGCCATTAGGTGCTATGTTGAAGACCTAAGGGCTCAAGGATTTGAAATTGATCTCGATGAATTTTTCAGCAGACTGCCGCCAGCTCCAGAGTTTCCTTCTCCTATCAAGAAGAAAGCTCAGAGGAAGATGATCCTAGAGGAATCTTCTGAGGAATCAGATGTCCCTCTGATCAAAAAGATGAAGGCTGGTCAATCCAAGAGAAAGCATGATGAAACCAGCAAGCCCGATGATGGTGATGATGGTGATGATGGTGATAATGAGGATGGTCCTCCTAAGAAGAAGAAGAAGCAGGTCAGAATTGTGGTGAAGCCTACTCGGGTGGAACCTGCTGCTGAAGTGATCAGAAGGATTGAAACTCCTGCCAGAGTGACAAGATCATCAGCACATTCAAGTAAGGAAACTCCTGATGATGATTTGAATTTATTTGATGCACTCCCCATATCTGCCATGCTCAAACACTCTTCAAATCCCCTCACTCCTATTCCTGAGTCCCAACCAGCTGCACAAACCACCTCTCCACCACATTTCCCAAGGTCTTCATTTTTTCAACCTTCCCCTACTGAAGCACCTCTCTGGAATTTGCTCCAGAACCAACCCTCTAGGCCAGAAGAACCGACCTCTCCCATTACCATTCCGTACAACCCATTAACTTCTGAACCCATCATTCATGAGCAACCAGAGCCTAACCCAACAGAACCTGGACCCAGAACTTCTGATCACTCTGTCCCAAGAGCATCAGAACGTCTGGCTCTCAGAACCACGGATACAGACTCTTCCACAGCCCTTACACCCGTATCCTTCCCAACAAATGTTGCTGATTCTTCTCCCTCCAATAACTCTGAATCCATTAGAAATTCATGGAGGTCAGAAAAGAAAAGGTGTCTACCTTAGAAGAATATTATCTCACTT